>NW_007578341.1:208842-209864 GCF_000690725.1 Stegastes partitus
CTCCGATTCTGTTTAGTTTGAATTTCACCTCCTTCCCTGTAACTTTTAGCCGTTACCTTTAGGGCTCTACCTTAAGTCTCTCAAACTTTTAACTTAAATTTGTGTTCGTGACCCCCCAATTTGAATTTTTAACACAGCATGAGTAATAACTTTGTTGTTCATTCATTAATGCATTAAAATTTAATGTGTTAATTCCACAGATTAATCCCTTTACATTAACACGTCAACATTATTTTAAATGATTGAATGAATTGAATTTATTTTTGAACAAATGAAAGGAAAAAAATATAAAAACAAAAGAAAATAATTTTTAAAAAGCGCAAAAAAGAATAATAAAAATAACATGGCATAATCAAATCATAATATTAACAAGTTGAAAAGGGAGTGGGGAGAAGTATACACTTTTAATTTTGACAGCCCTAATATGTGTTTATTTGATAAATGTAGGCTTTATTTTTATTTTTTTTACGATGACACCCTGAAATTATCTTGGGACCCTATCGGGGGTCCCGACCCCCAGTTTGAGAACCACTGCCTTAAGTAATGCTGCACGACCCACTGATCCTAGAAAAGTACTGCAATGCCCAGTCGTTACAAACCATTCCTGTGCCGACCACTTCTTTCTTCTCTCATATGCACACTGATGAAGGTGGACGCACTAATTCAATTCAATTCAATTCAATTTTATTTGTATAGCGCATATTCACAACAACAAGTCATCTCATAGCGCTTCACAAAGGCAGAGACAGAAACACCCAACAATCCAAAACATCTGGATTCCCTATAAGCTTCAGCAGTCTGTAACAGTGGGAAGGAACCGAAAACCTCAGACAGAACCAGGCTCAGGGAGGGACGGCCATCTGCCTCCACCGGTTGGGTGAATGTAGGATGAATTATACAATTTAGTGTACAGATAAACAAGTTATTAGAAGTTAAGAACCATGTAGCCTTCTTCTTGCTCACATCCACCAGTCAGGATGAGCCCACGGACCCACAAGCCTGTCTGTGGAAGACGTTTCACC
>NW_007578341.1:209964-212010 GCF_000690725.1 Stegastes partitus
CCAGCAGCATCCCAGGACAGTGTCCACTGTGTTCAATTTGTGTTATTAATTAACGGAGATTATGAAACTGATTCATCCTGAATCCTCATTGTTCTGCCACATGTGTCCTCTCACAGACACACAACAGCTGTGTGACAGCGGACGTAAACAAAGGACGGGAATCGGGTTTGTGTCGACGCTGCCCAGTTAAAAATGGCTTTGATCAGCCAGATATTGATCTCTGCGATTGGATCGGGACATGGCTAATAAAGGGAGCAGCTAAATGTTTCACTGCACTCACAAACGATACTCCTTCAGCCTGATCCGGTTACAGCGTCCCGCTACAGCGAGGCCTGTCAGCCTCTGTCAGACGGTCCAAACCCTCTGCGGCCTTGTGTGAAAACGCAGGGAACGCTGTTTGTTGTCCGACGCTCCATCACTTTCCTGTAGCAACACAGGGAACTGGCAGCGAGTGGATTTTACAGCATGGCTGAATGCAAATCAGCTCACACACAGACGTACACATGGACGGAGGCGCGCACACACAAGAAAAGAAAACATAGGACCTGTGGGCAGAGGGTCCTCCACAACACTGTAGCCTCCTCCCCGGCCATGCATAATGCATGAGAACATGTAAATACGTTATTCCGCGCATGCATTAATGATCACGGAGAAACTCGCAGTCTAAGCACCAGGGCAATTAATAAAAGATGGCACACAGATAAAGGCCCATACCTCCCCCGTCTCCAAACCTCCAGCCCACCCTCCCCCACCACTTGATCCGCTGAGACACATTTCATGCCAATTCTTAACCTTGTTTTATTTCTGTGCTGCTCGGGGGTGTGGTGCAGCTGGAGTAGAGCTGAATAATGAATGGAGGCTATCAGAGTGCCCGACTACTGTAGACAAAGTCTGCTCCACTGAAGATACGGCGAGGATTCACGCACACATGCACGCAACTGCTGTGGTCCTTATTGGATGCTCTGGGGAGGAAATGAGGGGTTAACTGGGCTCTGGGGAGCTGTGAAATGAGGGCTTCATAGCCTGAAGATGGTGCATAAAACATCAACTCCAGACACACACACACACACACATGCATTCATCTCACAAGGCACAAACAGCGCAAATAGAAACATCTTAGTGAACGCTGCTGACTGAACACACACACACACACACATGCATTCATCTCACAAGGCACAAACAGCGCAAATAGAAACATCTTAGTGAACGCTGCTGACTGAATCCTGCCTCAGTCCTCACGGCCCGCTGCAGCAAAGGAAGACTGGAAGTTGAAACTAAATCCAAAGTGGCATCCTCTCACATGCAATATGGTGTCTGCGGCTGAAACAAAGACTCCAGCGCGCGGGTCTTCATTCACCTTCGTATTATCTTTGCACTCTGGCTGCTCCCCAAAGGCGCCGTCACATGTCATTGGGTTTTGGTGCCGATATAAGTTTCTGATGCAACTCTACACTTTATTATTTCTGTCTTGAGTCGACCGGCCGACCGTGACATCAGAACGAACAGAGTTGATGCAACTTTAAAAGAAAAGCCAGCGTCTGAAGCGGCTCCCGTCTGCACAGTGCTCCCCAAACATCACAGCTCTGGGATAATTGCCTTTTTCTGTACATGAAAATGTAACCACAGATAATAATCCTTTAAGTACCACTGTTATGCACCTCAATGGAGGAGAGGCAATTATCTTATACATGGGCCTGATTTATCTCCACATGCGCCGACTCATTAAAGAGCAAGCAGGAAGCATCAGATCTGTACCCGACTGTATTTCTGCTTTTAGCACCTTTCAGGTAAATTAGAGAAGCAGTGAAACCAGCAAATATATGTTTGACCTAATTATTGACCTGATCAGTTATCGTGCTTTTGGAAGATGGTAGAAATGTTTTATCAAACGGGCCAATCAGCATCTCATCCTCACTACAATTCTGCTGCTGTTCATTCTTACCGTATTAACAAACCCTCAGTCCTTTTCTTTGTTTATGTTGGTAAAATGATAATTAAGTGATAATTAAGCCTCCGATTCTGTTTAGTTTGAATTTCACCTCCTTC
>NW_007578341.1:212249-213316 GCF_000690725.1 Stegastes partitus
ATTCAGGCGAGTGAGAAACAAATTGATTAAAAAATACATTAAATGGTTTTTGTTTTATGCGGCTCTCTTCATTTCTGTAAACGGCTTCTTTTCCTGCCCACTAATAACCCCGCAGACGCGCACAAACACACAGCGAAGCCAGCAGTGTGAGTCCACAGCAAGCAGCACAGATTTAACAGTGTGATTAATTAAATTGTAACTAAATCAATTCTAATTATCCAGCAGGGTCGGTTCTGATGCGAGGCGGCGGGCAGCACGATGACCAACCACACCAGCAGTTATCTGATACAATTACAACGTACAAATTACAACACATAGCAATCAGCGCACAGAAATAATGAGACGCACTGTGCTCACTTAGGGCAAGTTAAACGAGAGCGGCTGGGGCCGGCCCAGTGATCGATACCACGGATATGTGCTGAGGTTGGACTTATGATAATAGAGGCAGCGATGCAACAACAAAGAAATACATAAACAAAATAAATAAGAGGGCAGCTCCGGTGCTGAGCTGACTCCATGACCTGCAGTTTGTGGAAATACGAGGTCTGTGTGTGGGAGTGAGTCAGCGGTTGATCGATCACGGAGGTGAATAGGCCAATGGGGAGCTGTGCTTTGACATGATCAATCAGCACCCCTGCTGGCAAGAGCAGGAGAAAATGTTTAAGTAAGTAAGACGGAAGCTTTACTCAGCCGCTCAGAGTTTCTGTCCAAACGCCATTCTGTCACAGGCGTCTTTAAGGGTTTTTGAACGAAAACAACACAACATAAATGGAAGATAAATAAAGAGCATGTAAGTTCCCGTCAAGTGTTTTTGCTTCACTTTAGATACATCAAATGTCTAAAAATCAATCCAGTGTCTACGCTTTACCAGAACAGAACAGTTCTATGAAGCATCTACTCTGTGTAAGTCGTGTGAATCTGGGCTCCAGTAGGGCACCGTCTGACACGTCATGTGGATGGTAGTGAGCAGTGAGCCTCCATACACTGCAAAAGATGGAGAAAACCAGTATTTTCTACAAGCATGTCACAACGTTTTGCACAGTAGCTCCTGGTGTGTCCAGCCTCTT
>NW_007578341.1:216465-225287 GCF_000690725.1 Stegastes partitus
AAGGAGTGACCGATTAGAAAATGGGATGGATCATATCATTACACTATGCCCTCAATCATCAGCCAAACACTGATTCATCTTAAAGCCAGCTTGGCAGCTTTATTAACCAACAATCAGTTACTCACGAACTGAAAGTGAACTCCACATACAGTCATGTGTACATGATGCTCCAGCAGCTTGATGATGGCCTCAGACAACCAGCCACCAGGCCTCAGTGACGTGTGGTAGCACGTTTAGCTAAAGACGGAGCTCTGTAATGCCAGTGAGCATGAAGCATCACAGGAGCCTTTCTCATGGTTTCCTAGCTGAGTTAAGGCTTGATCCCTCTATAATTATTCTATGTGAAGGTAGAGCAACATGAGCATGTAAAGATCTGATCCTAATGAAGAGTTCCTCCAGTTCTGGTGAGATATTAACATCTATCACTAATCCCCTCCTGGTGGTTTTTCTTCTGCTGTCCTGCACTGATGCCGTCAAAACATTTTCAGTTTTTCCTTCCTGATTAAAATAAAACAACCACATTCTGCCATATTTTATACCAACACTCCTCCTGATATTTTTGCCATCGTTTCAGCATCGATATCAATATTTTTAGCGAGTATCGAAGTCGTGAAGCCGCAGCGACTGCAGTACCGACACTCGCTCCGACTGTAGCGTAGCGTTGAACAGGCTTGCTGATATGTCAGATTTGATCTCTAACTGAGTATGCTGAAGAGAAGCAGGAAGAGGCAGATGGTTGGGGAAAGTGAAAGCTCTGGCTTGTCTATTCTTTGTTCCACAGAGTATGAGCTGGCCAAGCTGGCAGCTTGTCAATCTAACCGACCGAAGGGACGAGATCTGGAGATGACAGCTCTTTCTCTCTGCTTCTCTTTTATACCTCCCTCTCCCTCTCCCTCTTCCTCTTCCTCTGTCATTCCATCACTGGTGTGCAGCCACTAGCTGACCTTTCACCGCCACCAGGCTTCTCCTGCCTGTCAAGCACAAAAAACGTGGGAGGAGGAGGAGGAGGAGTGAAAAGAAGTTAAAAAAAACACCAAAAGCCTTCCTCTAGCTGCTAACATTTCCCTCTTGTAGCATGTGCTGATTTCAAGCGACAGTAATCACTGTTTATTAGCTCACTTTGCCCTTGTCATGTCCAAGAGCAACAGCCACATATTAAAGTGATTAGACAATTAGGGCCATTACTGTATTACACTGGCCAATGTCACACATCACACCGTGGATAGAGAGAGCGGGCAAAAACACTCTCGCTTACCCTCCATTACGGGCGTTTCAGCAGCACTAAGCTGGCAGAAAATGGCCTTAATGATTGCAGCTAGTGTGCACCGCTGCTCTATTTAGAAACAGACTGCATTTTCTGTTCAAATTAACCGTGCAGGGGGATAAAGGCACAAAGGGGAATAGACTGCGCTAAGTAGGGAGAGAAGAAGACCTGATGTAACGAGGCTTACGCTGCAACACTAATTAACACAAGGCCCCGTGCTCATTTCCTAAAAATTTACTTAACACGACTCACACCGCTTCATTTATCTGAGCAAATGAGCGGAGAGATGTGTATCTACTTAAGCTGCAGCAGGTCAATTACTAAAGCTAAATAATTCAGAGAATGTAATATTTAGGTCTAACAAAAAAATCCTATTCTAAAGAAAAAAAAAAAAAAACTTCCTCACTGAGTAAATGCTATCGTAATTAGTATAATTAAAGCACATCATGTATTAATTATTGTATGATAATCCAGTCGAAATGGTTTAATTCTTGCCTGCACGTGAGAGACGAGACATTCTTTGCTCTTGTTGAGTGCAACAGAAATGCAAATGACCAAATTAGGCAGCAAGACGGCGGCAGCGTCAGGAGGAGGGAAGAAGAAAAAGAGAAGAGAAGAGAAGAAGAAGAAGAAGAAGAAGAGAAGAAGAAGAGAAGAAGAAGAGAAGAAGAAGAGAAGAGAAGAGAAGAGAAGAGGGAAGAGGAGGAGAGGAGAGGAAAGGAGAGGGAAGAGGAGGAGAGAAGAGGAGGAGAGGGAAAGGACAAGAAGGCGAGAAGATTAGAGGAGAGGAGAGCCAGCATCTGGAGACTGCAAGACATCACAGCGCTCTGATGGTCAACCTCTTCCTCGTGCAGGAGGGCTAAAAAGGGAGGGAAATCTGTTTCCTGTCATCTTCCATCTTGTCAGTCTTTGTTCAGACATCTTGCATCTCCTCCACCAGCTGTTTGCTGCCTGTGCTGACAGATGGCTGCTTCTCTTTGATATGCACTCTCCTCTGGCCCACTCCCCCACCACCACCACCACCACCACCACCACCACCGCCCCCCACCTCACTGGGTAAAAGTTTTAGGCAGAAAAAAAAACCCATAAATCAGCCAGGGGTATGGACTACAGTGGGTTTTGCTGAGAGGAGAGGAAGCTACTTGGTCGCACTGAGGAACAGTTGGCCACTTGCAGAGCACAATGCTGTATAATAAACAGACTTCTCCCCGATGCCCTGACAGAAAATAATGATCTAGACATTATGCATTTGAATGTGGGAACGGCTCCACGTGTGTCTATGTTCTGCAGCGCCGGCCAACTTAGACAGCTTTTATGCCAAGTCTCACTCAGGGGGAGGCTGCCGGGAAAAAAAAAATCATAGGATTGTTTCTTTGCACCGCGCTGCCAGTGTCGGCCGGTGCTGCCAGACAGTTACACAAGTTTACATTCAGACAAAAAGCAATTGTGGGGCTTTGCTGTGCAGCAGTCTGCAGCATGTGATCCATCCTTCCATAAATCTGTGACATTCCCATAGCTCACATTGCCAGGCTGCCTCTCTGTGTGTGTGTGTGCTGGTCTGTGTGAAGCGACTCGGCCTGCATGGGAACGCGTGCACGAGACAACAGAGGGCTCTTTGAGCCAGGCTACCAGGGTCTGCCCATGTAGCTCAGGCAGCTCAGCTATGGGAACCATCTCTGTGCCCAGTCATCCAGCAGGCTGAAACCAGAGCTGCTCAGGAGCGGGCAGCAGACGGCAGGCAGGACCCGGCATTCCAGTGAGAATTTAACTGGGGCTAATGAGCTCTGGGAGGACTCCTTTGAGGAGAAACCGAGGCGCACATTCACTGTACGGCGCTGCACACACCTTTAATCAGCGCCATGAGTCCACAGTCACTTCTGCTATCAAGTGAAGAAGTTTAAAACATTTTCATAAAGAGAAAAACACACATATCAGGCTTTAACGAGTGATTTTAGGAACCAGAAAGAAATATTCTGGCATATTGTGTACTGGTGGAGATTTAGATGAGAAGACCGACAGCTCACTCACATCTGTTAGAATAACGCTGGAGCCAGTGTTGCTGGCAAACATGGCTCCACTACGTCCATCTAGAGTCGCTAATTAACACTTATTCTCTCATTGGTCTATACATAACCTGGTGTCCGTTTGCTGGGGATAATTTGCCCAATTATTCCTGCCATATAATCCCAGTAAAGCAGCAAATTAGGAAATAAGACCCTCTTCATCAGAGAACAAACACTCTCTTATTATACAAAATATTTATTTACAGTTTTTATCCTTGATGTAATGACATTTATAGTAACTGTGGTAGCGACAGAAGGTAAGAGTTAACCTATAGAGACACGATCACAGCGTTCAAATACACTGAATGGCCAACAATTTAAAAAAGAAATTAAAATCCTGATCATATAAAGTACAAAATGGCAAAAATGGTGGAAGATATAATGCAAATCTTTAAGGTTTTATTGCTAAATAGAAAGACTTGTGGGTGATAATAATGAACGTGGAGGCGGCTGATCATCATCATCTGTATGAATACTGACAAAAAACTCCAATTACTGATTAAATTGTCTCTTTCCAGTTTATTTTATGACACCAGTAGTTTTAGATGAGTGGTATTAGCGCCGCTGAATGCCACCTTTTGCTGCCAGTCGAACAAATCGGCTGCTTTTAACTTATTTTTTATTTGGCTTAAAAGCAAAATGTGCCCCCAGTGGTTCTGCAACTAAACCCATGATTTAAAAGTGGCTCATTGAAATGCATTTGGTCAAACAGCAGAAGGGGAAAGAGACAAAGCTGATGCCAGTAAAAACATGCAACATGGCATTTCTGTTGTTAGACAGGTGAATGATCTGCTTAAATATCTGTGATCAGGCATTATGTATGGGAAACGTCAGTAGAGCTGGTGAGAGTGAAACCTGTGACAAGAGAAGCTGAATTTATAAATTAATTTAAGTGGCTGAATTTCCAGTTAAATATCTGGTCTGAAAATGGTTTGATTGACATGAAAGTCTGTGTAAAATGTAACGCAGTCCAGGACAGAGAGCTTCATAATAAATAATCATCATCTTTTTGAAATAACCTTCAATGCACGGCCTTTGTATCCGACTACATCTGAGTTCACAGGTGTACCTAACAAAGTGGCCAAAGAGTGCAAATAAAATGCTGGAGTTATGCATCCACGCAGACTTTTCCTCCCTTTAGGTTATGTATAAGAGATGGAGATAACAGGCGACAGGCAAAAGCATACAGCCTGTGTGGGTGAAAGTTGTGTTTCCAGTTGGCTAGGCATCCAGTCATTCGCTCCATCCATCTGTCAGCCACGTCCCTAGTGGCTGCACTGAGGGCTCCCGCTCTCTCCCGCTCTCTCTCTCTGGCCTGCGATTGTTCAGTGATCCAGACACTGGTCAGCCGCTCCCTCTATCCTTTCTGTTTTCCACTGAGGAGGCTGGAGACCAGAGACACAGAGGCAGGCGCTGCCTTGTTACAGCCCACTCACCGTGTTTACATCCAGCAAATTAACACAAACATGGCAGGGGGATATGAGATCCTGCCCGGGGCCTGAACCCAGCAGCAACTGCCATTTACATGACACACGCAGAAAGAAAGGCGAGCGGCTCCTGTGACTTGGGCTGCGTCACGGCTCTGTGCTCCAGACCCGGCGAGGAAGGCGTCGTGCTGATTGTACATGACAGCGTGGATCAGAACTGGAACGTTTGTGGATGCTGCGTTTAATGACTCTTTGCATTAAAACCAAAATAAAGCCATTAAGAAAAGGAGGAGGACGTTTCTCTTGGTGGTCCACCAGAGGAACCTCCGGGTTTAGAGACACTTAATGATACAAGATGGACAAAATTACAGCGCCGCCTCATCTCCTCACCCGCCTGATGTTTCAGCTCCGGCGTACGCTCGTCCACTTTGAAGCTTTGCATAAGCAAGCACACGAGACGCCCCGCAAAAACCACTTAGCTCTTCATGAACAAACAGATCTAACAGAGTGAAAATCAGACTAGTCAAGCTACTTTACTCTCTCTAAGCTTCTGTTGTCTCCTCTGTGGCGGAGGCTTTTGTCTGACAGATGTTTACAGGGGATGGGCAATGTTTCTTCACTGCGTGCTGCCTGGGAAAACATCTGGAGTTTGCAGGGATTTACCAGTAATCCCTTCGGCAAGCTGTGGAGCGCACTCTTAGAATTTCAATGCGTCTGTAAAGTAAGAAAGCTTTTCTGGAAAGAGAGAAAAAAAAAAAACAAACTGACGGGCCGCTTTGCGACAAGCATTGCTGAGGTCGAAAGTTCCGTAAGCTTCTTACTGCTTCAGCTTTTAAGCATAAATAAATTAAAATGGCTTGGCTAAAATGGCTCCAATAAACTCTCATTAAAGTCCTCCGAGCGTGGACGGATGGGCGGAGGGATAAAACTTTCATGCACATCACCTCATTCATTATTTGACGAAAAGGGAACCGTTTTTTAGCCGCTGGGACGGCGACACTGGAGGGATCCTCTAAAGCGGGGAAAACAATTACATGTGAGCTACAAACCTAGAAGCAGACAATAGTCCCCAGCAGACTTCTAAAGGAGGATTATATTCTTCACCAATTTCCCCGAGCAGAAGAACGTATGGCGTCGGTTTCAACCTTCTCCCGGAGTTTATGTTTGAAATGAGCGATACCACCCAGGAGGGATTTCCACACCACGTATCTCTCACATACTGTGGCATCGGCAGAGACTGCAATAAGCCTCCCTTAATGATAACCCACATCCCACTCTCTGGTTTTCACATTCATTATAGTCATTACAGTCACCCCCTACTATTCAGCCAACCAGTAAACACACATAGGATCCACAGCCCCTCTACATGTGGGAACGAGGAAGGACGGGGCACACGGTCCGGCCTCAGCAGCCCAACATCTGGGACACGTCGCCCACACAGTCTCAGGAATATCAAACACAATCCATCAGAACTATTTATTGGTGAGTTTTCTTAATTTTTTGGGAACAATATTTTTGAATTTCATGGTTACTAACTTGGATTACTCATGTTGCCTTCATAGACTATGACTCTGACAGCTGTGGTGCAGCAGCTCGATATCACGGCAGCACACGCGTGTAAATCTGCCAACGGTACCAGAACCGCAGCGTGTTTGAAGCTCTGACTGTAATAACAGGATCCCGAAGCGAGTCACTTTGTAGACAACATGCACCGAATGACAAAATTTGATCCAAAATAAATATAATTTGCAGATAAATATTGTGACATGCCCGGGACACTATTTACAAAACTGAAGAATGGACTAAACACACCAGCGTACTGCATGTCCACGCTACAAAAAAACCCACTCCAGATGATAAACAAACAGAAGCGAGCCATAAAAAAGATCAACCAGCTGCCAAATATACACTCAGCAGCACGTCTTTGTCATGCAGACGGAATCAATAAGTACGTCTCAAACTTTTCAGCTACGACCCCCAAAATAACAGAAGTTTGTGTTCGTGACCCCCCCAGTTTTTAACATCTCATGAGAAATATATTTTTTTTTGTTTAGGCATTAATGCGTTAAAATGAATGTGTTAATTCTACAGATTTATCTCTTTTGAATGAATGAATGAATTGAATTTATTTCAAACAAATGAAATGGAAAAAAATATATAAAAACAAAAGAAAATAATTAAAAATTACAAAAAAATAAAAAAGAAGAATAGAAAAGGATCCTAATATTACAAAGTCTAAGAAAAGGGAGTCGGGAGAAGAACATACTTTTAAATTTGACAGCCCTAAAACAAATTTATTTTATAAATTTAGACTTCATTTTTTTAGTTTTATATTTTGATAATGATCTGGCGACCCCCTGAAATTATCTTGGGACCCCCATGAGGGTCCCGACCCCCAGTTTGAGAACCACTATCTTAGATTATCTTGGCTAGAAAAAAAAAACAGTAACTAAATTGTGATTAGTGGTGGAAAATAATCCAGAACATTTATTAAACTTTTCTACAATGCACATCTTGTTCAGGAATTTGGATTATTTAAGGTAAACGTCATCCCTCCAACTCCACTACATGGTTGAAAATAACGAGTTAACTCAGTAACATTTTACATGACTAAAACACGTAATAAGCTTTTAAAATACACACAAAAAAAATCCCCGTTAACCTTTCTGGCTTGTAAGCACTTCGACAAACATTCGTGTGCGGCAGGTTTTCAAATGTCAGAGATTTTAGCGGCGACACTAAAGAGGCATTTCCCCTCTAAACTCCTCAGACGATGTGATTTAAATAACTGTCTGAGGCCCAAAGAGATAAATTATTCAATATGTCATAAAAAAAAGCATAGCCCAAAAAGTTGGCACAGTGTAGAAGAGAAAAAAGCAGAAACCTGAGGAGGTCCAGGTGCCTTTGTTGTATGTAGGTATAAAACAAATAACCTCAGCAGTCACGTCACTTCTAATCTGAGCAGGAGGATGTTTGCTCTCGTGTCCGATCAAAACCCAACAGTTCAGACTTCCTGTAATAATCATCTCGTAGCAAGAACTCAATGTCTGTTATTTATCTTTTCCATACTTCATATGAGCATCGTTGCTTTTGACGACCCACTCCGTCCTCCTCGGCGTGCAGGAGACCAGCGGAGCACTAATTCCTGGACAAACATGCGATCCTTCAGAGACCGTGTTGTGCTGCTCTTTGCTGGAGGGCTTGTGCTGCTCCACCGTTCGCTTTAAAGTTCTGTTGGACTCAAGTCTGGCAACACGCTTGGCAGGGCCGTAGTTTTGCTTTTATCTTCTTTAGAAACTTTTGTGTGATTTTGGCAGCGTGCTTTGGACCGCTATCATGCTTTAATGCTGCTCTTCTGCCAAGCGTCTGCAGACTGAGGTTCATCCTGTCAGCCAGTGTGGTGGTTTATCCACAGACATTCATCCTGTTGTCTCCCCGTCAGCACCTTTAGCTGTCATGCATCACGTTAGCGCTGCAGAGCTTCAGTGTCGGGACGATGCATTCACTGTCCTGGTCAGGTTCAAACCAAACATGTTGGATCCCATCTGATTTAATTGACTATCATCTGACCAGAGGATGCACATTCATCAGGCCTCTTTTTATCTTGTAGTTTGGTGTCAAAGAACAAACAAGAGTTTTTTATTTGGACACCATCCACTTCAGCAATGTCCGTCACACTGTCTGAGCCGTCACCGAAACTCACATTTCCATTGATGACCCCTGTGCCACGGCTGAACCACTTGCTCCTCTGGTTTTTTGTCCAAGAAGTCCAGTCTGTGGCGTCTTTGCAGGAGGTCTGATCAGTACCTCTTCATTACTAACAACACAATGTTCCTCTGCTCGTTCTTTGTCAAGCTGAACCCTGATGTACACATGCAGGAATGCAATCAGTTGTTCAGACATCTCGTCATAAACCAAAGTCCTGGAAACCTTAAATCTGGCCTGATGGTGGCGCTGGATGAAAAGTCAAGGGACCACTAAAGCTGCTGCCAATTATCCCGAAAGGGCCTCGAATGTGTGCTGCAAATTTCACGGCCATTAATACGTGTTTAAAGTTTGTTTTTTATA
>NW_007578341.1:226438-243897 GCF_000690725.1 Stegastes partitus
AAGGAATCAGTCAAGTGGATTAAAATATAAGTCTCTGTCTGACTGCAACCATCTGGCCATGAGAGAGGCCAGCGTTAACACACCAATCACAGGCCACTCAGTGTGTGTTAAATTGAATTAGTCCAGTGTGAGTCAGGTCGCCGTTTGCCCTCTGTGGGTCTGTGGCCCCAGAGTTGGCCCACTGGGGGTCCTGGCACCGGCTTCGAGGACAAAGAGCTCCGAGCGGACACACAGAGCAGGACTTCAGTGTTGTGTTCTCTTTCCACTCGGAGGAATGTAACCCACCTCCAGCCTCTCACCGGCCCGCCTCCCTCCCTCGCGCTGGCGGACATGAGCCCACACACAGGGGTAGCAATTACCCTTTCCCCAGACTTGGATGACCGTGTGTTCTTGACCCAGCAGCTACGATGCTTTGTGCCCTTCTCGCCCTCTCTCCTCGGAGAGCGAAGGAGGCAGGGGGACAGGCACTCAGTCAAAAATGGCAGCGCTTGTTTAAGGTCACTTCCTATTCGCATGCTGCTGAAAGCGTGCCTGTCAATCACGCGTAATCACACGGAGGCTGGCTGCTCCTGAGGCGAGACAGCTGGGAGCAGGAAAAGCAGACGACTGCATAAGCCCTTCTTCTCTCAGCCGTCCTCCCTCCTGTAAGCACTGGCACATACACATCCTGCTCTGGTGTACACTTGCTTTTAACTGGAACACAGACATGGAGGGAAACAGTAAAGTAGAGGAAAGTCAGGCCACCTAGGAGCCAGGATCAGTGCAACCAGACCCCAGGCTTTTTTTTTTTTTTATTTGTGTAGTAAAGATGCAGCTTCTGCAATTGATCCAAGAAGTGCAAATAAGGGCCATTTCTGATTCAACAATCCAGCTCAGTCCTCCTTTAGTTCCTCGCTCCTTTACTCACAAAGACGAGCGAGATAAAAATCAGCCGACCGTCTTGTCTCGCGTCTTTCCGTCTCGGTCCCTTTCATTATCCTCCCACTTTTTTTTTTTTAGGATCAGATGTGAAGTGGAAACGTTCTCACCTAACTATGACAAATGTAATGGAATGAGCAGTGAGTGGGAGGAAGAGGAGCATGACACCGAACTCTTTCTTCCACTTCTACACCAGGTACCAAACAGCCGTGCTGTTGTCATGGATGCTTTAACTTGTCTTCCACTGCTGCTTTACGTTTTTCTTCGATCTGACACCTTTTTATTTTTATATTTTTTTGACAGACTCCTCTGCTGGCCATCGCTGCAGTTAGTTATCTAGTTATGTGTCTCCATCTCTATGAATTATGTCATGTTGTGTTTAACTCCTACACAAACACGTGCAGCCTTCTCCTACTTTGTGCATTCCTAAGAAGAAAGGTGTTATCATATATGAAGGCGCTGAAGACACACGATGGCGACATATTATTTGACAGGCTGTAAAGACAAATTGTAAAAGATAAAAAGAGCGGCCATCTTCTACACCCCAAGACTGCTCAAGTACAAAATGGCAGACCAGATGGAAACAGAGCACCTCGGGCACCAACAGATGCTCCCATGAGGCCGCTTGGCACACTCTCACTCATCCACCATAATAAGCCTGATTATGGCAAAGACAGTAAAACACGCTGTTATTCCATATCTTTAATAGCACCAAATGTTTCCAGTGACTGTAAAGCCCAGTCAGCAGAGCGCCGTGTTTGGTGTAACCAGATAGCTTTATCGAT
Organism: Stegastes partitus; assembly: GCF_000690725.1. Taxonomy (NCBI): domain Eukaryota; kingdom Metazoa; phylum Chordata; class Actinopteri; family Pomacentridae; genus Stegastes; species Stegastes partitus. The sequence goes on from NW_007578341.1 coordinate 228,142, forward strand.
CCCACGGGGGCGGACACCTGATGCCAGCCGGAGAACTCGATCAGCGTAAGGGGTCACCACCAAAACCAAAGACAGACGAGGCATGAACTCAGCGTGAGGACAGCTGACTGACTGGATGGTCACCGGTGGCTGACGTCTGGCTACATGACGGGCTAACGGACTGAAGGTAATTGTAACCGTAGCTGTTTTCATCAGCTCAGCGGCGAGCATTTGGGGGAAAGTGCGAGCGGCTGGCCCGAAGCTTGGCTTTCAGAGCGTAATGCCATCCACCCGGAGAGGAGTCCCATCGGAGACAGCCTATAGGATCTAATGTCCAGACGATGACATCACTGAGTGCATTAAAACTTTATGGCTGTGTTACATCACAGGACGGGGCCGTGCCCTCGTCATACATCCAAGACTGTCTGTGCAGGAGTTATTACACCATTAGAGTGACTTCACGTTGTTCTTACGCGACACGTGGACGCGTTTTGATGAACATCCTGGCAAAGTATGATGCCAGAACGAGCCGGGGCGACCGACTACACGTGTTCTTGCAGCTTAATGGCTTAAACTGCACTTGAAATGAAACGCTCTCACCGTAGCGAGATGTCTAATAACGAGAGAGAATTTCTGCTCACTTATGCAAGCACAGCACTCCCATAAACACACAGTGCTATCAATCACACGGCATTAGACGCAGCACTGTTTGCACTGTATCAGGCTGCCTTTCAGTGAAACGCCGTATTTATGGGAACAGCACTGTCAGCAGCTCCGAGTCAATATTCCCACGAGTGAAATTACACAGAGAACACAAGTATTTAACCTCCACTTTACCACGGGCCTACACACATAAATATCACTATGAATTTAAAACGGCCACTGCAGAAAGAAAAGAGCATCCACGCACGTGTAAATAATTCAACCTTCTCAATCAATAGCACATGGTCAGATATTCATCAAGGCGTTCTAAGTGGAAAGAAAAAGAATCTGCATACGGACTCACCTTCTCGTTGTACTTGAACTTGACATAAAACCAACTGGACTTGATCATCCTTCCCTCTTCTGTCCTGGACTGATTCAGGGTGCCAGAGAAAAAGTCTCCTCCACAGAGAGTGATGCTGGAAGTGAGGTTTGAACTACTTTATCCTGCCGGTTCTTTTCTCGCTCTGACTCCGAGCCTCTAAAGCCTGCTACTGTTTCCTTCACTCCCTCGTCTTGGTGGCGGTGCGGCGTGCTGTGTGTGCTGTGTGGTGTGTGTGTGGTGTGCTGTGTGTGTGTGTGTCGTGGCGGGCTTGGAGAGTTGACAGAAGAGCTCCTCAGATGGGCTTCAGCTGTGTTCAGCGGTGGCGGCAGATGCCAGCAGAGGGATGTTTCCGTTCTGAGTGGGCAAACTCTAAAGACCGGAGCACCGATGTCCCCCCGCTGCCCTCTCCCTCTCTCCTCCTTCTAACTTTCTTTTTTTTTTCTATCCTTTCTTTCGCTGCCTCTCTTACTGTTTTTTCCCTTTTTCTAGCCCTTTGCAATGTCTCCCCCCAGTGCCGCCTATTGCTCTTTTTTATGCACCAGTAAGCTCTTTCAGGCTGACCTCGTTTAACCCCCTCCTCTGTATCTATTTCAATCTTGCGTTTCTGTGTCCTCTGTAAAGTAACACTGTCTGCTTTATTATTTCTACAGACAGCAGCCCCTGATGTTGGTCTGACCCCGAACGCTCGGCGTTCCCACGAGCTAAACGCGCTCTGACGGCTGAACAAACGAGCCTCCAAAATGTTGTGTCAAATGCAGTTACGCTGAGATGTGATTGGGCACGGCTCGACGCCGCATGATCGCCTCAAATATTTACACACATCGCACAAGAGATTATCTGCAGTAATAAAACGACCACCGCTCGGTCATTTCCCTGCAAATCAAAAGTCAAATTAGAGATAATCTGGTGCATTCTTAACTTAATCTGAACTGGTTTTTATTAATTATTATTGTGTGTTTAACTCATTGTCAATTTCAGATGTTACTAAAGTTTCCTGCAAACGTTTCTACACAGATTTTATTTTCTTTTTTTTCCTAAATCACCATTCAAACCCATATTAATGTATTTTTTCCTTACATGGAGCAACGTCAGCCCAAATTTGGAGACTTGTTCCTGGATATTTAATGAATGTAGTTTCCTCTATCTGTGTTTTGAGCCTCCACCAACTCCTGATAGAAACACCTGGATCCTTAGCTGCTCAGTGTTCACCAGCTATTAGCTAACGTTGTTTGTCTGTGGTTTGATGCTGACCAGGTAGTGCACAGGGGGAATAAATGGGAATGAGACTGAACCAGAACGGTGACGCTAGAGGCCATAAATGATGATGCTGGTTGGTCACTATGTGGAACCGTTTTAACACTGTTTTCCACTTGCAGGTCATTTCAGATCAGCCCAAAGCTTTATGAATACGAGAACCATCCCTGTGGAAGCTCTCTGACAGTCATGTTTGTGGAGTAAACAGTACCCACTGCAGGGTAGGGAGCCTTAAAAACCTGCTGCGTGGGTCTGGATGATGACTGGTTAGACTTAGAGAAGACGGATGCTGATCGGCTAAACTCAGAGAGAAAACAAGAGCCAGTTTTCTCCTCTTTCGGTGTCCTCGATGAGTAGAAATCTTCTCCTCTCTAATATCTTCTGGGACTCAGAGTTAATGTCCCACATGGACGCTACACTGCAATTAAACAAGAAGGGCTGAAAGGGCTGATTTAGGCACATTTCTGGAAACGTTTAATGTCATCTTGGACCTGCTCTGAGCTCCTTCACCACAAAGACACCGGATGTTATTTGACCTGCTGTTAATAGAGCAGCTTTTAAGTGCCTGAAAACTTGGTTCAAAACCTTAAGTTTGTCCTAAATCTCTGTATGTTAATGGCTAATTAAGCACCCCTCTTTAAATAAACCCAGCTCCTGAGGGTTATCCTGACTGTGCAGGTGTGGTTTGATCAGATTAGATTTATTGTGAGTTATCAGCAAAAGCAAACAGTCACACAGAAATTAAAACTAAACTGATGTGTGCTGATCAAAACAGGCTACATTATTTCTTTCAAGACCCTGCAATGGCCATATATCTATATATATATCAGAGAATATGAGGCTAGTTTGATAGAAATATACATCGTCCAAGAAAGCTGAACGTAAACAAAGGCAGCCGTACCGATGGAGGCTGTCAGCAGGGGGCAGCAAACTGACATCATGAGCTGGACCTTTACGAAGCCAGCCGCCTACTGTGAAGACTTCAGGACTAAAAAGGCCACAGCTGAGACAGAGACCGGGCCACCCAGCCAATGTTTACATTCTGCCACTCCCCGCGGCGCACAGGGCCCAGATCCCATACACACAACGCCGCTGTGTATATAATCATGTCACCTCTGACGATGGCTCGAGACGCCCGCCAGCTAGAAAGGGCTCCTGTATCCCACAGGATTTAGCCAAATTTGGCAGCTCCTGAGTCAAACGGAGGCAACCCTTCTATCATAGGACGGCAGTAGGTTATAAACAAAAGCAATCAGACTCAGTCGTGCCATTGTCTGAGCATCCGTGGAAACATAATCTCCCTTGGCCAGACCTTTGCCCAAAGCTTGTGCCAGCGCAGGAGAAAAAAAAAAAAGGTCTGGCAGAATCCACTGTCATTGTAGGACAACAGAGAAGACTTAGTTTCTCATCTGACTGCACCTCTTCCACACGTTGCCTGTAAAAGGGGAGCTTTATCCGGAGATGGATCGGTATCTGTACAGGATGACGTCCAGGGTAAACAGTTCTGCTGCTCAGGACAGACAAGCGGTTTGAAAAACGACAGCGCCTCGCCAAACAGTGAAGATGACAAAACTGAATATGAAATATCTGCGGCGAGATTATTAACGGTCTGAACCCAAAGCAGTTCTGGCTCCTGTCACAGTTTTACTCGCTGTGGACTCATCTCTCACTGCCACATAAAGTCCTGCACCTCTGTGGAACGAGCACAGAAGTAGAGAACGTCAAATGTTTTGTAATGCACAGTTAAAATGTTCTACATCATAGAAACAGAGAAAGTAAAAGTTTCATTTCTTTGATTATGTATTTTAAAAAACAATCCATCCCACACCTTAATCCTCACGAGGGTCGTGGGGGGGCTGGAGTCTATCCCAGCTGACTATGAGTATCATGATTTTAGGCTTAATTTTCCCAACATGTCATATATGTTCAGTTCACGGACCGTAAGAAAGCTGAAAGTCTGACAACTTGTTTTGGTTTCTTGCTCAGATAAATGTTGGCAAGTTCCTTAAAAGACAACATCAAACCTGGGTTCTGGGGTTCACGGGGTTTACGTACAAATCACTTGTTGAAATCGTATAAAGGTCAGAAAGAAGTAGAAACGAGACGATCCACCAAAGTGAAGTCTGACTCAAATACAGCCATGACTCAATAATCCGACACAAGGCTGTCGGATTGTCAAGACGGAGGTCGAGATACGAGGAGGGCTTGATGCTGGAAGGCTCATTAGTTGTTAATATTTATTGTTTATAGTTGTTATAATAACTAGTGTGTTGTTAGAACACTACACATCGCTGGATTTCACGTCTAACTGACCGATGTGATTGTGCATAGACCCGTTTGTTGACATCAAAGGTTTGTTCAGTCAGATAAACGCCGTTATCCTGTTGGAGTCGGAATCCAAGGCTGTCGGTAGTTAAGGCTGTTTTTATGGGTTAAAACCTGTTCGATAGCAGGTTTAGGATTGTTCAGGGTCGGATTATCGAGTCACGACTGTAATGTAGTTAAACTAAAGGCTGATGCATGTAGTAGTTTGAAGCTTGCATGTCCCACGAAACAAAGAGAACGTGATTAAACATATCGATCCACAATCAAATTACGAAAAGACAATTTTCCTGAGCAACATGGACAACAATATGATCATGGTGGCCTTTTGAGGGGAACATCAGTGACAGGAGGTCATTGGTACAACATGTTAACCATGTGTAACTGTGACCAATAGAAGACCTTGAATGACTCCAAACTACCAACAAAAAGTCAGTGTGGAAGTCTCTACTCTCATCTCATAATGAATGTTGTGTAACATGATGACAAATTTGTCTGACAGCTGTTTGCAAAGTTGCCTTAAAAATACGACAAACTATGAAAGGCAACTTCAGCTTGAACGCAGTACCGACATATTTTTTGGAACTCTTTTAAAGTAAAGACCAGAGAACATCCTTATTTACTGATCTGCAGCCCACCACATGAACATTATGTGCCGGCTATTTTTGTCTTCTTTACCCGCGAGTCTTTAACCCTTTCCTCTGCCTCTTAGCATGCTTTCACTTTGGATCTCTTTTCAGAGGCCAGCGGTGAAGTCTTGTCAGGTGGGCTTATCTTCAGCGGTTGGTCTAATCAAAAGAAAAACAAACAGCAGGTTTCCTAGACTTGGGGTTGCTAGGGGCCGGCTGTGTGTGTGTGTGTTGGTGTGTGGGCTGCTGTATATCGTTTGCTTCACTCCTGTTTTCTCCTCCTTACTCTTCTTTCTCTCTCGTCTTATCACTTTCCACCCTCCTCATGTCACCCACGGGGAGCCTGTAGTGCTGTAATGCTAAGTGACAGCCTGCCTGCCTGCTCACTTCCCACACACATGCCTACGCTTGGCCACGTCCCCCGTGGCCATCGCTGTGCCCGGATAACAGAGTTTCGAGAGCTCGGAGGGACAAAATCCAAAAAAACAGAAGAAAGAAGTTCAGGGTATCACTCCACCGCCTGGTGCGTGTTTAGGCACAACACAGAGAGTTGAACAAAGCTGGAGAGACGAAGTCAGTGTGCCGGTGATAATACGGTAAGGACTGTGCATAATTGCAAATGATTATAAGGTTATCTTGGGATCCTGGTTAAACAGCTAAACATAGCGTGCAGCAGAGAGATCATATCAGAACAATTAACTCCAGGGAGTCAAATAATGTGAGGTTAAGGAGCATTGTGTGTCTGCACGGCTTTATCGGCAGGAAGAAGAAAAGCTTTTCATGCTTTCGGACAAACGTCTAATACGGCGATGTGTCTCCGAGGTGCCTGTGGTTTGATGATACGTCTGCGTTTGATTCCTCCCTCGTTGAACAGCTCCTTCCCACAGCGTCAAACAGAGGCAGCTTGAGAAGCCTGCAGAGGGCCCGGAGCTGCCCGACTGCACAGACGCTTCCTGGCTGGAGGCAGTGCTCCTCCCGGGGGTTCAGACAGACCTGAGTGTGAGCCTGTTTAAGTGTGGACATGTCTTCATACTCGACACTGGTGGCTGTGAATGCTCGTCCGAGTGTGTCATAGCCAAACCCGGTAAAGTTCTGTTTGTGTGTTAGCCTGTCTGGCTTCCTCTCTGTATTCCAGCTACAGCAGCCCAGATGTTCAACCCTCGTGATGCCTCAGCCCTGCTCCAGTTTCCTATTAAACCTGCTGGCACATAAAAAAAAAGAACTATCAAAACATCAGACCATCCTTTTTCTCCTCTTCCTGGAACGCTTTTCGAGAGCGCTTTAATCTTTTAAACTCTCGGAGGCTAAAACAGCTCTGTACGCTTAAATGCAACGCGGGCCTCCAGATAATCGCATGGAAGGTGAGCGAGGAGACAAAAGCAGAGGCTGAGAAGAGAAAAGGCAGAGCTGGAGTTCTTAGTCTGCTCTCCCAGCGTCACCTCTGAGGACGGCTAGCGAGGAGGGAAGGAGTTATGAGAGCCGACTGTGTGCTCGTCTCCTCTGTAATACTGCTGCACAAACCGAGAGGCAGCGGCCCGACATGGCACGACATGCTTCCTCTCCGCAGGCCAGCAACACAAAGGCCATTTCCTGCTCTCCTCACACAGATATTGGAGTTGAAGCTAAGTCTCTCTGATGGCCAGATAATACAGGCCCGAGTCCCATCAGGGCCGCAGCCAGGAAATCACATTAGGCCGCCCCTCTCTGCCTGCTAATACCGGGGATTATAGCACCAGGCTACCTTGGCACAAATGACTTTTGCTGTAATGCAGTGAGGCAACTTGTATTAAGGTCCATGAGGTGCAGTAATAACCTGGATTTCCTCCGTTGGGAGTGCTGCGCTCTGACAGGGGATGAAACACGCAGTATATGTTTATTACTGGAAAACCCTACATCGCAGGATTTAATATAAACTTAGACAAAAGAACTCATTTTATTGGCGGTGAGGGAGGGCGAGGGGCAATAACAGACTGATGCCTCGGTGTCTCCCACGGACGTAGATTGTATTTGTGGCAGCAGATAAGGGGCGGACACCCACACCTTTAATTAATTGAATACTTACTCTGTGTCTACACGATGCTCAGATATCTCAAATGCCAAGTTCTCTGTGACAAATAAATGACTGAACAACACATAGATCTCTGTGACTTCACGCTGTGTCAAACAAACATCATCTGTGTGTTGTTGGTCTGGCCTTGCTGGTTCTCCCACAGCAGCAGGTTTCCTCCTCCTCCTCCTCCTCCTCCTCCTCCATCTCTCTCTCCGTTAACTACAGCAATCTCTCCCAGCAGCACTGGTTTAAGCCTGGAAATACTGAAAACTACCAAAGACTCTGTGTCCTCTGTTTTCCTAGATCCTCCATGTTACACACAGCATGCTAACTCTGACCTCCACTCTAATGTGGACATTATCCTCACTATCGAGGCTACTTAATGCTTATATATTAGCTTAAGAGTTGGGTGTGTGAGATTGAAAACACTGTTAATACAGTGTACATGTCCTCATCCAGTCCTAAAGATCAGGACCGGGGCCGATCCAGACATACTTTAGTTGGTATTATCCTGAAGCTGGATCCCTTGTTTATGTCACAGGGGTATAATAAACGGAGAGCAGGACGTTAGGACGATTAATTTAGAATAAATTCCTTAAACAGTAAATGCCAGCAATATCAAATCAATAAGTGGGCATTAGTCCTGTCCTGATGTTGCGGTTTCATTCTACAGAAACATGATGTTTAGTAAAGGCAGCTCTGCTACAGAACGCTGACCCAGCTTGGCTTCAACACCTGAGCTCTGTCCAGACCCTGTAAAGCATCACACAGGTCTTTGTCATGGTGCACGTTGCTCTCTAAACCCCCATCCCTATGCCAGGTGGAAGAAGCAGGTACTAAAGCTACATGCATGTAGAGAATTTCACCAGCTTTCGGAGCTTGTGGACGTGCGGGACACTTTACCTTTTGGACAGAACCCTACCGGAGCTTTACAACAACATCTGTGTCCAACTATGTGATAAAACAGCTTTTTGTCCAGAGCTGTTACGTACACTGGACAGATGTTAGTACCTGTAAAGCTTCTGGAGGGTGTATTAAATGGGAACTGGGTATCAAGACTGTGATTCAGTATCGACGGATGCTAAATATTACATGACTCAACTCAGGCACATAAAAACCCTGATCAAGACATCCCTACATGTAAGAATCCGTTTTGATGTGTGTTCATGATAATAATGAACTCATGATTGGTTCTATTTAGGGAAGCCATCTTCTCTGTGTCGAAACGCCAACAACAATCCTTCCTCTTGCACGTGATGGTGTTTGGATCGGAGAGGACGGGCTGTTCACAGATCAGTCTGCTGTCAGTGTGTTGGAGAGAGAGCGGGTCGAGCCAATCAATGGGCTGCACACGGCTTCAAACAAGATTTTACCCGTTTTGAAAAGTAAAATAAATCGAGGATCAATACGTGGTGGTCAATGCTGATGCTGTGGTCGACCACAAATAAACAAAACAAACAAACAACATCAGTGTAGGGGTTAGAGCTTCATCGATAAAACCAATGAACCGCTGTCAAGGAGAATCAGCAAAAGATCATGTGATGGGTGCAAAGAGTAAAGGTAAAAATGGAAAGGAAGAAACATTACATGCTGGTTGCATTTCTGAATTGTACACACATGTATAAGTCTCCTACATTTTCGCTCTGCTCGGATTAGTCGTGAGTCTTGACGGTGATCCCTGGAACCCTCTTGGACCAGTCTTGCCAGTGCAGGAGCCATGTTTGTCTTCCTACCACCAGTCTGAAAGTCCTTTTTGAGACCAACCAGAACTAAATCATTTGTTCAGAGTGCAGCTGATGGACACATAATAATAGATTCGTGTCTGTGTTGGTCACTTAACAAATGCGACCACTTGTAAACACTAAGATATGACATTATAGCTGTTCCTCGTCTTGTGAGCAGCCACAATGAACAGACCATAATAGTAAGCTCCCTAAGCTCTTTGGTTTTAGTCCTGTCTTGTAATTGACTAGGGACGGATTGCAGAACTACTGCCTCAGCTGTTTGCTATGAATGGTGTATAAGAACATGAACCGTTGTTCATATTAGCAGCTAGCTAGTTAGTGCAACTGATGGGAATGTAATTTGATTCTGCAGGTATTTAGTCATCAACTAAAACATCAGCTACAGAGAAATGCTAAGACTGAATTTGCTGCTGAATGGATGAATCATTATCTGGGGAACGTTTGCATAAAATTTCATGGCAGTCTGTCCGATAGTTATGAAGATATTTTATTTAAACAAACTAAAATCAACCTCAAACATGAAGGGAATCACAAAAGTCAGTAGAATAGAAATAAATCGATGACTACAGCGACGTTCTGACCTGCTGGTCACTACGTATCTGGACACCCGTCACTACCTGCACGTCTAGCTAATGTGACCCGATCTAATCAGAACTTATACCAGCCTGTGTTCAGTATGTGGGTACTTGGGAGCACTTGTGAGCATGTGTGAACAAATCCAGGTGTGAACAGGTGCTCAGCTGGAGGGAGGAAAGTTCAAATGAAGAGCTTGGGCACTGGGGAGACAATGTTTAGCTGGAATTCAGATGGATGAGTTAAACTGCCTCAGTAAACCCCAATAAACCTAAAAAATAGGTTTGTGAGGCTCAATTCTGTTAGGAAAAAATAAGTCCATGATATTGCAAGAAGCTGTTTTGGATGAGCTCATACCAACCATGAGGTAATGTGTTTACATGCAGCGGTGACCTTGATGAAGGCCTGCAGAGATACCTACAGGTGGACAGCAGCATGCAGAACCACACTGCAAACACACATCCACACACACACAAACACGCTGTCTGTCTGAGTCTCCAGCCAGGACTTCATTTGGAACTCATTTCTAAACACAAGTCAGCAGGCGATTTGGACTCGGGTCCGGTCGAGGAGGGGAGGAATCGGGCTCCAGAGAGACACGGGAAGGAGGAGAAGGAGGGGAAATGATTCCATGTTCCAATGACTTTCAGATGCATGAGCCGACGCCAGCTCCATGATGTTTCAGTTCACCTCCTCCTTTCCTTTGCACGCATTCGGCCTCGGCGCTCTCCTACAAGCAGAGCAGCCCACAGAACCAGCTGTCCCGGCATCGGTCGGCGGACAGATCAAATGAAAGCAGGAGGCAGAGATAAACACAGACTAATTGCTCACAGACAAGGTAAGACAGGAACAGGGTAAAGGGGGGAGTGTTGTGAGTCAAATGTTCAAGAACAGGATGGCTGGAAGTTGGGTCAGAGCTGGACTGCTGCTGCTGCTGCTGGGTTGACCGGTACCAGATCAAAATGTCTTACATGTGCAGCCTGGATAACAACTTCCAAATGAAAAAAAAAAGGCAGAGGGAGGAGTCTGAGAAGAACAGGAGAAACTACAGAATGAAAAGAAGCTGCTAGAAACCAGACAAAGGGAGCATGAAGTCATCATGGATTCTACATTTATTCTTCCACTGATCACTTCAGAACCAACACAAGACGATGAAACGGTCCGAGGCAGGACTGCTGAACTGCTGAATGACTCACAGGAGACGAGAAGCTCTTCTAACATCACAAACTGCATTACGATTATAAACACACTGACTAATCTGTAGTGAACAACTGACGACCTCTGACATCGTGGAAGTGACACATGATTGGCTGTATTTAATTAAAAAATCAATAAAAAGGGGAAATAATGTCTTTTTTTAAACAGTTTTTATCCCACTGCCATAACCCTACTGAACAGCCACAACTGCTATTTGCATTTCCATTTTGCACTAATGTACATACACCTTTTTCTACTAGATGTGTAAATTCTTGTATATATTTGTCTTATTATCTTGTTTTATTTTTTTTATTAATATTTATTGTATTTTATTATTTTCTTTCTGGAGTTATTTTACTTTATTTTATTTTTTAATTTTCCTATTTCTATTATTCGTGTAAATTCCTGGGGCGACACCAACAGCCGAAACCAAATTCCTTGTATGTTGTGTACGTACTTGGCCATTAAAGCTGATTCTGATTCTGAAGCTGGTAAATAGGAACACTAAAAAATAAAAAAAGAATTCAAGATGTTCATGGAAAATGTAAAAGCAGTCCAAGGTAATGACAGGAAGGAAATAGTTTTACTGTTCTGAGGTGTGTTTGCTTTGTTCTGTTCAGTTGTTGTCAAATAAACGTTTGCTACCATCAGAACTCCAACTATTAATGTGTGCGCTAACTCTTGGGTCTTCTGCATAAAACTGTGCTCGCGACCGATAAAAGTCTTTAAGTAGCTTCTGATCAAACTCTCGTTCCGGCGCATACGAGACGTCGGGGAAAGCGTCCAAGCACTTCTATGAGATTTTCCTTTCGCACTATGCATTCCATGACACACACATGCATTTTCTTTCTAGCTTAATTCTTCTACAGTAATCTCTGGCAGGCGAACAGTGCGAGCTAAGCCACATGTGTGCGAGAGTCTGCTGTGTTAAGCCAACTGTGACAAGCTAAATGGAAAAGAACACGGAGAGCGTGGACCCGGGTCGGCTCTCCTTTAACCACAACACATGTCCCCATGAAATACGCATTAACTTGTAGGAGAGCGGGCCCAGCGCGCTCTTTTCAGGTTTTATTATCAGGCAGAAGATTCGTTTAAAATGCAAGAAAAAGAAAATTCTGAAAGCAGTAAAACAGAAACCGCAGCGATGTGAGGCGACACCACGGTGACCTTCAAATATCAACCCAACACCGGACCGGGCTGCGACCCGCCTCCGTAAATCCTCACGTGGCCGCCGTGGATTTGTGTGTCGGTATGAACAGAAACATGGAGGGGATTAGGCACAAGCTGCTGAGCAAGTCCACTGAAGCAAAGAACAGAAAGTAAAAAATGCAATATCATAATTAGAAGCTTGAGTGGGTGGGATAAGTAATGAACTTGCAAACAATCCCAGAGAGAGATTTGTCTGTACTGGCTGTGACCTATTGCTCCGTACACTCCAAGAGGGCCCTTTAACGGCTCACATATCTACAGCGGAAGGCTCTTTTATCTCGCAATTACTTAATTTACCAATAAAGATAATGATGAAGCGGCCGCACAGACTGTGGATTTATGTCCACATACTGTTATTACGGCTCAGTGGCTGCACTCACAAATCACACACCGTTTTAATTTACATTTTTTTTTAGCGAGCCCGCTGAAGCCCTGCCGAATTAACGGCTGTAAATAACCGCTATTTCATCTGTAGGATAAATAATTAGTTAAGGGATCATGATGATGGTAGTGGAACGTTGACTTGTAGGGAATCACAGCGAGCTCACCGCCCTGACGCTAACCGGACCTGCTCGCTGGCTCTTCTCTCACGTATATCATTATGTTTTGCATGTTCTGCATTCACTATTGTAAAAACTAGAAGTGCATTTGCTTTTCATTGGAAGCTCACAGCTTTAGTGCAAAGCGTAGATTTCCTTTTGCAGCAGCACCAAAGCATTCCCACTCTGTCACCTGCAATACTGACTGGAAACAAGCTGCAGCCACAAAACTGTACAGAAGAACGCCGAGCTAACGGCATGCTAATGTTTAGCAAACGCACTGTTTTCATCATCTTAGTTTACACAATGGAATACACACAACCTTGTAATTACTTTAGCAGCAATTTGTTGGGGCAGCGTCTTGTTATAACACCAAACAAGCAGCTAAACCTCAGGTAAAAATCTAAAGGAGGAATAAAGTTGATAAAATTGCTAATAAATTTTACTAGTACGCTACACAGAGAAGACAAATACAATGAAAAATATGATTCATATCAATAAATATTAATTAAAAAAAAAAAACTGATTAGGAAAAAAACAATTATCCATCAATAAAACAGTGTGTTTGGTAGTAATTGTGATTTTTCTGACAAATATCACAATTATATTTGTGACGTATTTTTTTTTTAAGTCAAGCTTCAGTTCAATGTACAGCTGCCACAGATTTAAAACATGTCACAGAGCATTATGGGTGAACAATGGGTTGGTTTTAAAACAAAATAAGAAAGAATACACTAAGCAAAGACGCTGGACAGATGTTCTGCAGCGCTCGTCATGCAGGGTTTAACCCGTCATGGGAGCAGCTTTATATATTCATGGCATCTTCCTCGTGTGACGGTCACGCTCTTGATGGCATCACATGTACCACACAGTGAATATCAAACTGAAATTTAAAAAATAATCTTATTACAAATCAAATCAGTATATCTGTCAAGAAAAATCACATCCAGCCCAGATGGTTCAGCCCTGCACGACCACATGAGAGGGTAGGAAGGAATCTGTTTAACAAGTGACCCGACACTACAGACCTTGAACCGGGCCTTTTGCATAACGCACATCCTTACAGCAGATTTGCAAACTGCATTGTTTCCAACCATTCAGTCCTAGCTTGCTAACATGTCTGACTTTAAACACAGGGCACAGTGGAGGCTACTGGGAACGGTTCTGCAGGTGTTGGACCAATAAAACATGAGATCTGGAGATCGTAAAAGGGATTAGAACCAATTCCTAATAGGAACATGGATGCCCGTATTAAGGATTCAAGGTCTTTATTGGTCACAAACACAGTCATACCTGGTTTAACGCTTCATGCACCTGTTCCACACCGAAACAATATTAAAAAGGTGAAAAAGAATAAAGAATACAATGGATGGATGGATGGATAGATAGGGATTTTTAAAAATAAGCAAAAATAAATAAATAAATAAAATTTCCAAACAGTGCAAATGAGATAGAATAATTTAAAAAAAAAAATACTATATACATGGGCTGCAAGGTGTCTCTGTGGTTAGCACCGTTGCCTCTCAGCTAGAAGGTCGCCGGTTGGCATCCCGGTGATCCGGGATCTTTCTGCGTGGAGTCTCCATGTTCTCCCCGTGCAGCGTGGGTTCTCTCCGGGTTCTCCGGCTTCCTCCCACAGTCCAGAAACATGCTGAGGTTAATTGGTGATTGTAAATTGTCCGTAGGTGTGAATGTGAGTGTGCTTGGTTGTCTGTCTCTAAGTGTAGCCCTGTGATAGACTGGTTACCTGTCCAGGTGAACCTGCCTTCACCCTGAGTCAGCTGGGATAGACTCCAGCCCCCCATGACCCTGATGAGGATTAAGGTGTAGAGATGATGGATGGATGGACTATATACATGTATATATATACAAGGTGGAAAGTGACTGGTTGGATTGTTTTAATATAATCTATTGTTTCAGGTTCGACTTGATTAAAACAGTCCAACCAGTCATGTTCCACCTTGTACATATACATGCATACAGTATTTTCTTTATTTATTCTATCTCCTTTGCACTGTTTGACTTCATATCAAATGTGTGTTTTGATATTCCAGTCTGGCCCAAACTGGTGTCCCTGTCACCGACCACCTTGTTCAGAACCTTCGAGCAAACGTGTGCATAGTGACGCCTGAGAGGAAGAGATGGAAATAGTGCCTCTGCGACATAATAATTAACATTACAAATGAGTATCACACTTTCTCTCTCACTCAAGGAACCATCTCTTTCTCTAATTATAACATTTAACAGATAAATGTGTTGATATCCAACCTTTAAAGGTTACACATCCACTCACTAAAAATTTGGCTGAGCAGCGATGAGAGGCAGTTCTGTGGATCCTGTCTGTCCGTCTGTGTTTTCGTGGCAGAGGATAAGCCAGCGTGGGACCACGGGATAATGACCTCTGAGCTATAACACTCACGACTCTACAGCACGGAGAGGACGCCTTCTCATTCCACCGCCCATTACCAGCGTCCACACAGGGGCTCTTATGCGGGAGCGCCGCCATTAAAAACTTTGAAACATGCCTGAAAAACAGACTGCATCCCATTACCCATGCTCCTTAGCAACAGCCCTCACGGTGGGTCGGTGGAGGTTGGGCCACGTCTCTTTGAAAAGGGTGGAGAGCGCAAATTATTGATCGTAACCTGTGAACTACATGTGTAGCATTGACAGGGGAAATGCATGCGGGGCGGTGGGGGGATGGAGGCGTACCGGGAGATATGCTATGTGTGGCCTCTGACACGGATCCCTCTCGCATCAAGAACACAACACGCACACACAAACACACGCGTGTGCACTCGGCGTGTTCCCCGCTACACATCACACCCTCCCCTGTACTCGGCTCGTTTCTCTCCACCATTCCTTCTGACAGTCTTGTGTGTAAGTGTATTGTATAGCTGGAGGCGAGTCGGAGAAGCAGCAGATGCAGCATAAAGGCATCAAAGCAGCCATCTCCACCCCAGCTCTTAGCGGGTCAACTCAAAGAGATAGCAGCGAGCCAAACACTTGAATGGAGGTTAACGGCAGCTTGGGGGGGAGGGAGGGCTATCAAAGTGATCTAAAGCTCAGTTAAAAGGAATAAAGGTAGATCCTATTAGAGCTGCCATATTGATCAGGGTGAACCTCACCTTCTGCACAAAGACGGATCTGGATTTCAGAAATAACGATGGTTGCTCTTAACCCCTCTGAGTGCGAGGGTGATGTTCTCGCATCGCATCGCAGGTTCCAGCAC
>NW_007578341.1:244547-245440 GCF_000690725.1 Stegastes partitus
CCACTCTGTTGCTCTGTTTACTGTCTCACCTGCTCTGAGCCAAACCTGTGATTGGCTGCAGTCTGTCTCCGGCTAGCGCAGCATCCCTTCAGCAACCACTCACTCCTCTGTTTCTATACTTGTGATGATCCTCTTGAAGTCGAGCAGCTTGTGTTACATCCTTCTTCTTACACAATGTCTGCAAGAAATCAAAGTTTGCTTCGCTGCCGTTTCACAGCCTGTCAGATACGTTGGATCACTGCCTGCATGGTCAAGCTAGCTTTTGCTATACAAAGATCCTTCCTGTCCTTCAGCGCTCTAATTATAAATCCACACTGTTGATCCCTCTCTACTCTCTGCAGCTCAGGCACACCAGCACACTCTGTGAAACTACTCTACCCTACACAAGTCAAGTTGTGATACTGGAGTGATTCAGCCGTACATGTTCAAACCTGAAACCAGCTCTGGAGAAGAAGCATGATGCAGAAGAACCTTGCAAATGAACAGGATCAGTGACCTCCAGAAGGTCTAAAACTGTGTCTGTGAGGCCGTCATTAGTGACTGTTTATGTCACTTGTGATGCATACTCCAGGACTAAAACAATAAAACACCACAGGGACATGTTTAGAAGGTACAACCTGAGTGTTTACCAGTTCATAATATCTAACAGCTGTAGGTGGCTGCGGTATGTGAAGCTGTAAGAGCAGCGGTTACATCACCTTAACAGCAACCCATTACTTAACCGTGTGTTATGGTTGCGCTTCAGGACTGAAAGTAATCACACTACACCTCTACAGACAGCGTTCACAAGCTCTGCTCAGAGGATCTGCAGCTTCTGGACTGATGGTTTTAAAAGACATTTCATTATAATTAAAAATCAAACTGAAAATTAACTTAAGTTGTGATGAGCAAAA
>NW_007578341.1:246590-260365 GCF_000690725.1 Stegastes partitus
CACGCGGCCCGGCAACAGGCCCACAATCAAAAGAATTTAGCTTCCCGTCGCAGCATTTTTTGCTCATTATACCCGGCTAGCTCTGAAGGGTGACATTCAGACACATGAGATTTCTGCTTCACACAGAAGAGACGACAGCAACACACACACACACACACACACACACACACACGGTGCTTAAGCCTTCCACACTAACAAGCCTGTGTCCCCGCAAGTCAATCCCTGCAGAGTGGCATATTTTTGCTGGAGAAGCGACTGTTGTGTGGAAGAGAGCCCTGCATTGCTCATATGTCCTCCTGTATAATAAGCTCTACTTATTTTAGCTTCATTATCGCCAACTGGCTCCCCTGCATCACAGAACATCACAGCAAATTGGCTCTGAGATAGACTGTAATAAGAGAGTCAGAGAGAGAGAGAGACGGGGGATGAGTGTCTATCAGCATGTGTGTCCGCAGAAAACTCGTATCGGGGTAAAACTTGGGTGTTTAAAATGCGACTTTTCTCCCTACATAGCCTCTAAAAACAGGATTACAGGTGTCTTCTTTATAATTGTTAAGATGCAAAATGTGTTCGAATAATTCGTCACCCCGCTGAGCTTTACAATAATGAAGACGGGCAGCATTCAAAACACTACCGGATAATAAACGGAAAGCTCTGGAGGGAAAACTAACTCATCTTTAATGAGATTCCTGCATAAAGAAGCTCCGAGCATTCTCCTCGGCCGGCAGCAGAGGGTGCCAGCACATCACAAAAACCAGCCCCGCAATCCCGAGTCCAGTTTGCTCGTCTAAAAATACCAGACAAAGAGAGAGAGAGCGGACCCATTGTTTAGTGCGCTGTCGCCGTGCGTTCTCTTTTTTCGCCGCTCAGGATTCAATTATTCCATCTTTCCTGGCAGCCACTGAAGGCTGCGTCTGGGAGGGGACGACGTCTAGACATGCTGTGTTTATTCCAGGAAACCATATAATGATGTTTCACGTGGCGACTCAATATAAAGTCACTGTCGAGAGGTTTTCATTTGTGTGGAAACGTTATGCGATGGGAAGTGGAGAGAGAAAAAAAATAAAGTTTTAATGATTTTTCTGACTTCAGAGCTGGTGAACTGTGTTTGCATGTTGTCGTCCGTGCACCACTGTGCCGTACTGGGGTGTGATTCACAGGCAGTTAGCCGCACTTGTCACAGCTTTGTTCGAGACGTGAGCTGTGCTCGGATGTACAAACGTTTAAAGTTAACATTTGTGTTTCGCCCCTGTGCCGGTGGCAGATGAGGCCCAGAGTCTGGGTAAATCACAGATGGCTATTTCTCGCTCTCTGCCCCGGGGTGACAGGAAAACCAGGCTGAAATTGCCACCTCCTCAGCCCGCGGTGGCAAAGAGCTGGCACTGTCAAGAGGACAACGGAGAGGAGGAAGACGAGGATGGAGTCTGGCCTTCCCTACGGGTTCCTTACAGAAACCGTCTCCATCTGCTCATCTGGGCCACGTCTGACAGTAAACAGATTTCCTTTTATGCTCTACTGTACATGCACCAGGATACGCCGTGTTTTCACATTCGCATTCGGTGTGCGTGCAACATTTTAAAACTTGTAACACGCTAACCATCGGACATTGATTGAGTTTGGCAGTGTGAGACCCGGCAGAGTTTCCTTTTCTGAAACATCTAGTTTTTCTGACAGCACATTGTAGCTTCCTCCCGGAGCTCGACTCGTTCGTATTCAGCGGTGTGTCAGGTTAAAGGATCAATAGCACTCTTTTTGCCCTGGATCCCTGCCCATGTGCCACGCTAAGAGGAGGTTACAAACAGATCAGGTTGGGACAGACGCGATGAAAGAGCAGCAGAGGCAGCGACGGCCCAGCCAAGGTCAGGGGACGGTAATTCCTCCTCGAACACTTGAGATCTGTTTGGATTCAAGTGCCATAAACGTGTGACGGGCTGAGAAAAAAAACAAGACGGGATCATCGTAATTTCCTGCAGGACTTGTGCATTTTGAGTGCATGTAATGCAATGAAACAGAAAGAATGCGCTGTGATGCTATCTGGCAGACGTCGGCCTCTCGTATCTGGCTCAGCTCTCCACGTCTTAACAGCATGTTCAGCCCCACCATGAAATTGAAGCGGAGACGGAGAAAAACAACAGGCTCCGGTCTCTCAGTACGTCTTTTTGCCAAGCTGCAGTTGCCATGGTGCTACGGTCATCACTCAAAAGGGAAATACAGGGCAGCCAGTCAATATGTCAGAACACAGCTAGATGTGTGTGTACGTACGTAAACATCAGTTCTCATGTTTATGCTCGACTGAAAGGTGTTAAAGAAAAACAAGTGTGCAGCCGTAAAACTTAGACATTGACAGTGATGTTTCACTCATTGTCTTCTAATATTCAGAGGAAGCTTATTATGTATAATTAATTGAAAATTATATAAGAAATGTACAACATTAACAATCCTAAACCTGCTATCCGACAGGTTTTTAGGAAAAACCAACAGAACCCATAAAAACAGCCTTAACATAGCGACAGCCTTGGATTGTGACTCCGACATGACATTTAATGTCACCAATCAGGATGACGGCGTATTATCTGACTGAACAATCCCACAGATTGGCTACGTTCACACTGCAGGACTTGATGCTCAATGAGGATTTCTTTGTGACTTCCTTCACGTTTCCAGTTCAATGCGACTTGTATGTGATCTGCTGTGTGAACTTCATACGACCCAAAAGTGTCCCGCATGCGCAGAAGAGGACACGACGACGTCACACGCAGCGAGCGTGCTCAGTGTTTATGGAAGTAAACATGGATGGTAACGGTGGAGCGTATCTGCCACTCCCCCGCCGCCACCGATGGAGGAAACAGAAGTGTGAGCGCTAACTAAACTAGCATCAGCAGCCAAGTACTGCCTGTGTGTTCTGGACACTTCCACCCCGTCAGAGCGCTGCCCCGGGGTGGAAGTGTCCCCCGACCGGGACGACTATTCAGATATTCAGCATTATTGAGCCCAGAAAGTTCTATTGGGACCAGCCCTACTAGTTATTATAACAACTATGAACAATAATTAACAACTAATGATCCTTCCAGCATCAAGCCCTCCTTGTATCTGGACCTCCGTCTTGACATAACAGAAGGTTTTTAGTGTTGGATTATCGAGTCACGACTGTACTTTATAAGTTAACTGATATCTAGAGATTTTTCCCAAATGCACCTTATACATATTCTTCCTACATCTGAGGGATCTTTTCAGACTCAGGTTATCACTTTTTTCTATCTCAGTCAGTACTTGAATCTAACCCAATCCTGCCATAAACTTCTATGAAGCTGTAAAGTTACTCGTAAGATATTTTGTCCATTCCATTAAAACACATGAGGGCTGCGCAGGGCATTAAAAGATCTGATAAATAAGTTCTCAGGGCTTTGTAAGTAATCAATAATCACTCGAAAAAACATTCTGAAGGCAAATGGTAGCCACAGGAACGGAGCCCGGATCAGTGAAATGCGGTCATGTTTTCTAACCGAGAATCAAAACCCCGGCCGCAGAGTTCTGGACGAGTTGGAGGCCGGAGAGGGATTTTCTACTGATGCCGGAGCAAAGAATTACAGGAGTCCAATCGATTAGTTATGAAGACGTGAATAAGAGCTTCCAGATTTTTAGCAGAGAGAAAATCCTTAAAGCGTCTTTGAGATGATGAAAGCAGAATTGGACCATTGATTTAACATGCTGCTCTGACCTGAAGTTTTGATCCAAAATACACCAAGCGCTGAGTTACTGAACGGACTGAACCAAGACTGTTTGTGTGTCGATGTGTGATCATGATCTATGTGGACTGAGCTGCTGGAGGTTTTGTGACGTCCATGGACAGACGTCGAACACCTTCAGGAGGTGTTTGTTCAACGGTTCATTGTTTTTTGACCAAAGTGACAAAGAAGCTACAGATATCTTGAGAAACGTTTCAGGACAACAGTAGGTTGTGATGATTTCCTGAAATGCTCCAACGTGCAGCATTTAGGGAACTTATCAAACCTCAGCAAGTCTGTACATTCACTGATAAACGTGGCATCATACAGGTGTTCTATAAGCACGACTTCAAAGGCGCTGAACATCCTTGGATCAATGCTGAAGTATCTGAGAGGTCCCAAACCCAGCAGCAGTCAGGTAGACTGGCTCCAAGTTGGGCAACATGCTCACCTTGTCTCATTCTGTAAGAGACCATCTGACATAAGAAGAGCTGATCACATTTGCTTGGACGGAATTGACCAGCAAGAAATGGATTGATAGCATCTTTACATTTCTGTTCACACGACACTGAATATTTAAAACTCTATGGTTCCAACAGTTCATATGTTTTTATTGGTATCAGTCGTCTGATTAATGTACTCGACAGTCGCTGCGTACAAACAGGCTGGAGACGACCAGTGCTGACGTTTGGTGATGCTGCTGTTGAACACATTCCTGGTTCAGCCACTTTAAATGCGGTCATGTGACACAAGCTGCTTCTGTCACATGGAGATGATCAGCCACCAAAAGCAGGGCTGCTGGGCATGAAGCACCACATGGGACTTTCTCATAGTGGCCCCTTTACCAGCTGAACTCCGAGTTACCACTTCATAGTATCCCTGCAATCCCTGAAGATGAAGCATTTCCTTCATCTTCTGCCTTAATACATATTTTAATCGGTTGGATTATTACCAGCAGTTAATCGAGTCCCTGATTATCATGAGCATCCCTACTGCTGGTCCTCTGCTCTCCCCTGTAGCCTTCACTTTGTCGCCCTGTGGAGTAAATCTGGCGTCTGTGTCGCCTCTTTCTCGCTAACATACATCGTCCTTGAAGTGTGCTGCATTTACAGCTCAGCATAATGAAACACATGCAGCGCTGCTTCTGCCCACATTAACATTCACACTTGTTATCCAAGACATGCTGCTCCTCTCCTTAACATAGATATTGGCTGTATTTGTATCTATAAGGTGATCAATAACTTGTCACGGTTTCAATTGGGCTATAAATTTTAGTTTTCCCAATACCCAGTCCGGTGTTTTGAATACCATCTGATCCACAGTGAGATCTAGAGGTTTGCATCTCTTCTGTTTTCTCATGCAAACTTTATGCAAAAGAGCCCCGTTTGCTATTCCCAGCTATTGCTCCGGAGCTGATAGCTCAATTTAAAGCAGAGGCTGTCAGCGAAATGATAGAAGCAGGCAGCTCTCTTCCACAGATGTTTGCTTTCTCTGCCTCTATTTATCAATTCATAAGGAATGTGCGTGTGCAGGTATGCGTGTGTGTTTAACAGAGTTAACTCCACTAAAGCCTGAAAACACTGACGAATAAAAAAAGACCTTCTCCAAATTTGGATACCAGAGAGCTGCACATCTTTATGTAAGGAACCAGCCCTTCATTTATTAAAAACTAACAACGATTGACACGATGCTAATGTGGAAGCTTTACTCGGCATATTGCCCGCCTTATGGCTCCTCATCGGTACATGATCTGCCGTCACATGAAAGAGCAGCTAAGGATGAGATTACAGACAATTAGCTGCCAGATGACATGTCGTAATTTTACAATAGTCATGAGAGCGCCCTTATCAAACGCAGCGCGGCAGACATCCTGTGAACATGGTCCTCCGCTATTACGCACAATTTCACGGTGCTATGTTAAGTTACATCAGCATTGGACTGAGAGTAATCAAAAATCAGAGACAATTCACTGGGAATAACTAAACTCCAATACGGACAAATTACTAAGAGGATATGGTCTACCGTGTTATCAAAAGGAGGGAAATGAGGCAGAAAGGAATGGAGGGAAATTGATTTTTCCCCGTCAGGGAATGTGGATCTGATGAAAAGCAGCAAGAGATAAGGACTTTCCAGCAATGACTCAACACATGCAAATATGAGCTTTCAGATATTCCTCCTCCTCCCTGCAGCCATTGCTCGCCACAGTCATTAAAGCCTTGCTCTCGTTTCTGCATGATGAAGGACTACTTATGCCGACTGCAAGTGCTCATCATCAGCTCGCATTCCAAGTTTGGGAGTCATAAATAGGACTTGTCACACATTTAAGAGGTTTTGGTTGGAAGTAATAAAAACTGTACAAAGCTGTGGTTTTTCAGAGCTTCTTTGTCGAGCGGCAGCAGAATGAGGAGTATAATTATTTATTTACGATTATTCTGCTGGAAATATAAATGAATGACTGCCTGAACAAAAACTGTGACTCGCTTTCATGACTTAATTAAACGTAGTTATATTTGCTCTTTACTTCACTATGTATGTATTAGACTATGTAAGCATTTCTAGCATCTACAGCACATCCTCTGACCCCTGGCAGTAAAGTGAAATCCTCTAAAGCATCCAGTAAAGAACCAAAACATAAAGCAGAGCTGACATCTGGACTGGTGAGCGTGCCCTGAGGTTCCTTTTTCTGTTTATTGTGTACATGTGCTCATGTGGGTTAAATGCAACGACAGAAATGTCCAAATGTGAGGATTAGCGTCCTCTTTTAAAATGTACAGCAGTGAGGATGAGCAGGTACATGGAACAGCCACAACATTAAAACCACCTGCCTAGGGGTATATGGCAAAAATATCATATCACGATTTTTTTTCTTATAAAATCACAATTTCGATTTTGACACGATCTTATATGTATTTTTGAGACTAAGTGCGGCTGGACCACAGATCACTGGACGTTCTGAACTCTGTGTTCAGTCTTTTTCTCGGTATTCAGAGTAGAGACGTGGAAGTATTTTCGGCTGGGCAGCTCGTACGGGTCAACCAGCTTGAGTAGGCATTTGAACCCCTCGTTTTCTACTGTCTACTGTTTTCTAGTTTCCGTAACAAAGTATTTTTTCCGGGGTGGGGGAGTTAGCCCCACGGTCAACCCCCAACCTGGAGGACCAGGGGATCACTCTTCGTCTCGTCCCTACCTTGCGACCTGTTCGGCATGGGTGGCCCTACCAGGAGATTAATACTCCCGCCGACATAGCTCTAGAGGTCATTGGGACATGCAAACCACTCCACCACGATAAGGTGCTGATCCCAATGGAATGGCCTATTTCCCACTAGGGAAGATGGGGATAAGTAAGTAAGTAAGTACTGTTTTCTACTGCCGCTAGCCTGGCCGCTAACCGGGGATATTCGGAGATCAACTCCTCCGTTTGCCTTTCAGTCATGGCTCTCCATGCGGCTACAAATACAAGCAAGGAGGCAGGTAAGGAGTTGCGTCACTGCCCGTAATTCACTACGATTGGTCGGTCAGGTTGACGACAGTACGTCTGGGGCGTAGGCGCATCAGCATAGAACTGCAAATTATAGAATGTGACCTAAACGATCCATACGATCTCCTCAGATCGTCTACACGTTCTAATCGTTCACGATCTATCATCGTCTTATCGCTCACCCCTACACCTGCCTAATATTGGGCAGTTCCCCTCAAGGCGCCACGGGGGGTCTAGTGGGACCTCAATGGATCAGACTTCAGATGCCTGATCAAATTGGGATCTGGTGAGTTTGGAGGCTGGGTCGACCTCTTGAATCGTCCCTAAGCAGTTTTTTCAGTGTGGAAAGGTTCATCGTCCTGCTGGAGGAGGCCGCTGGCGTCAGGAAGTGCCAGCTCGATCTGCAGCAGTGTTGGTATGGTGATATTTGTCAAAGTAACATCCAGATAAATGCCAGGTAAAGAGAAAACAGAGGGCTGACATGCAGTAAAGGTCTTCACTGCTTCATGGTCTTTGCACTCATGTAGAAAACATCCGAATCATTTGGCTACAAGCATCGATGTACACGCAGCAATATTAAAACTGTTCCAGAAAAACAGATAAAACATAATATCAAACTGATTTTATGTTTGCCTTACGCTTATCTGCAAAATCCCACCAGCAACATCTGGCTGTGATCCAAGGACAGAACCGTTTCTGAACTTTCTTCTGGTTGTATTTATTCCTAACACGAGCATTTAGATGATTAAGCCGCTTGCTAGCAGTAACACTGTGGCAGCAGCTTTCACACAGATCCGGTGAGGAGCGAGTCTGAAGCATCGGGAACAGAAGTTTTCTTTCATCTCGAATGTTTGTTGTGCTCGACACCTTTTTAATCAACACCTTCACTTGTCAGAATCGAGGAAACATAAGAGCAAATTCTGGTGAAATAATGATCAATTAAATACAACAAGAACAACACCTTCACCAGATTGAGAAGCTACAGGAGGAGACTGTCCCTACACAATCTTTTTCCAAGTATACAAACCCCACCACTCCCTGAGAGTATGTTTAGAGAAAGAATGACATTGGGAAAGGATGTCAGCGCAGGAAAGTCTCTCTGGATTTATTTCAACATTTTCAAAAGAGCTCAAGTCTAGGTGTGTTAGCCTGAGTCACATCTCAGTCACCACTCAGGCGTAGTTAGTGGCGCAGAAGGTCGCCAGGCGGTCATGGATGAAGGTGGACTGGAACAAAGTGCTTGTGTGGGGCACATGCTGGGTAAACACCATCCCCCCTCCACGTCCTATTGAGGTACTTTGGAGATACTTTCACAGTCAGGGCTGTGGCCACGTGGGAATATTTCACTCTGTGAGCTTTTGATGCTCCCATAAATACTCCACTTTCCCAGCCAGCACCTGCTCCCTGACCTCCTCTTTTACAGGGGCCAGCAAAGTGTGGCACGGCAAGAAAGAAGGATGCCTGGTAACCACCATCCACGCAGACACACACATGATAAACTACATGTAGGTCAGTTTTCTGTGCTCAGCTGAAATCCAGGATGTGCCTAATTGAAATTTACAGAGCAATTACCTCTGCAATGCGCAGGCTGCATCAAAGAGCAGCAGAAGTGGGCTCGGGCAATTATACACCTTATTAAAGCGTATTAGTGTGCTGAAATATCGGCGGGTCGGCTACGCCTGCATGTGTGAACGAGCTGCTGTGTGTGTGCTCGTGTTCCCTGTGGTCCGTTATGTTGTGCATTTATATGTGGCTAAAGTGTTCATATAGGGACAACAACAGGACAGTAGTCTAGCAGGTAGCAACGTGGTTTTAACAAGCATGTGGACGGGGTTTCTCCCCACAAAGGCTTTACAGGTTGTCGGCATCAAGCGACCATGCAAGGTGTGAACAGGAGGGGCAACCTGAGGCTCAGAGTCTTGCCCACTGACACTTTGGGATGGAGAGCCTGCGATTACTGGATGCTCTATCTCCTGAGCCACAGCTGCCACTAAAAAACAGCCAAAATGACTGCATTTGTCTGAGCCAGATGCTGTTAAAATGGAAAGAATCGTGGATTAATCGTAGCACCCGGATTGCTTGAGTTCCTTGAAGACGTTCCACCTCTCATCCAAGAGGCTTCATCAGCTCTGACTGACTAGTTGGGAGTTCCAGATATCCTTAAGTTTGGGTTTCAATTGGGGGGTTTGTTGCTCCTCCCCCTCGTTATGTGAGTCCCCCCTGCCACGATGGGGTTCGTTAGGGTCTTTGTGGTGAGGTGTGGATGTGGGTTCATCTTCCTGGGGAGAGATCTTAGTACTGAACTGAACCTCAGGTGAGAGGTGATGCCTCAGACCTCCACCTCTGCTGAGGGACGGTTTATTATCCATAGATGGCTTTTTTCACCATTTCAAGTCCAGTTGCTACGATTAATCCATGAGAACAACCGTGACCTGGATGACTGAGAATCTTCACCAACAAAGAATCTACAGATTTTCAGCTTGGTGAGATTTCATCGACTCAACTAAAAATGTGCCAAAGCTTGCACCAGATCTTGTAACTAATAATAATGACTGACAAAGCAGTGACCATCAATCATATGACACAACTTCAGACACCATTCGGATGAACTGCAGACTGTGTTCACGCAGAGCAGAGAGGAAACAAGAGAAAAGACAGACTTCATGTCCTGTAGAAGGGGCCCAGGGTTGATCAGAATTAGGACACATCACCCTGGGAGAATCACACACCTGTACAGCAAATGTCACAGTTATGGATCATATCAAAAAGCTCAGTGTATGGCAACAGGAAAAAACTACCTGCAAGTAAGCTAAATAAAAACCATGACATCACCAGAATAATTCCTCCTCCAGAAGCCATGACTATCTGCACAACGTGTCCAAACCACCGGGACCGTCAGACTGGCTGGCCAGCATCACCCCCGTTTGAGGCTTGTTGCTGGTCTGACTAAAGAGTGTGTTTACCTGTTGTGCACATGTGGGCAGGGCAGGACTAGCAAAGTGAGATAAAGCTCCAGCGGTGTGGACAGAAGGTGTCGGGTGTGTGCACGATGATGACAGGCCTCCTTACTCACTGAAATGTCTTTTCATCTCCACACACACAGAGAAAAACACATGAAAACTGTTTTCATTTACCTGGTGCAAATCTGAAAGAAAAAAAAAAAGCCTGAGCAGCAGGAGGAGGAGGAGGAGGGAGTACTTTTGGTGAGAGGGAGAGAAAAGGGGGAAAAACAATTTTCAAATCCAGATGGACTTGAACTATCTGGAGTGTTCATCACTGAGCCTGTGCGGTGTAAACGGCAGCAGATTGGATTAAACGTAAGTCTGACTGCTGCGCCGGAGTGGTCCGCCTGTGACGGGGGCTGGACAGCGACGATAAAAGCTTCTTCAAACACCTACAGCCCACTGCCCGGCGCTGACTGACAGCTCAGATGGGTCCGGGCTTTAAGTGGCCAACACTTAAAGCGCAGCCACTTAATTTTTCCCGAATTGATTGTGAGGGCTGTCAAGAGCGAGAGCCGGCGTCAGGTTGGATAGCGATAGCAGATGTTGTCTGTCTTTCAGCAGCAGCTACACGGCTTTCACCGCATGAGTGCAATGAAATGACTCCGCTTAACGGCAACGCAAACGGGTCGTCCCACCCCCGTCCTCCTCCCGTTCATCCTCCCTTAGAGAAAAGTGACACTTCAAAAGAAAAGGTTTTCGATGCGGGGCAAGCAGGGAGAGAGTGGGGAGAAAAACATTAAACCATTTTCAAAGACACGTTGGCCTAGACTTGTCAGACAGCCTCAGAGGCTTTGGCTGAAGACGGGACGTTGGAGGAGGGACGACATAAACGCACACGTCGCCAGCAGGAGATGCACGCAGGACGGGTGGATGCGTGTATTTAGTGTTGCAGGGATGTCGATGCGTTGTCAAAGAGCGTTAAGCAGCGGGGGAGCGCTGGCACACAGAAAAAACCAGCAGAGTAAGAAGTTGGAGGAAGCCTCAGCATAACAACTTATCAGGCTTGTGTATCTGTGAGAGTGCAGCCTGCAGCACACACACAGCGTCAGACTGTAGGGTAATTTATCTATCAATTAATCTGTTGACTCACTGATTAGTCATTAATCTAAACAAATAATTCACCTCCAAAAAAAAAGCAATTTAGGTTCATTCCATTTTGACAAACTGTATGTAAAATGCAGTATGACATGGAAACAACCTGGAGAGAGTTTAAAAAGGGGACCTATAACTATAACCTATAACCTATAACGTCAGCAGTGCAAGAAATTAAAAGAAGTTTCTTTTGCGCTCTTTCAAGTCCAGTCTGTATATTTAACAAAGTGCCACATAGATTCTGTGGAACATTTCCAGCACAGAGCAGCTAAAACAACCCTTCATCTCCATTTAGTCTGACTGTTTCCTAACTTAATTAACAATTTAATGAAAAAACAGCTAAATTCACAGCACTGTTGTTGTCTTTATTTCTTGGATATGTTGTCATTGAGGCTATACAATCAGGACTTCAGCTGTGCAGAGAGGCAAGATTCAAGATTAACTTTATTGTCCCAGGGGTGGGAAATTTGTCTTGGGCTTTGTCACCCATGCTGCAGCCAACACAGGCAGACACACAAATACAGTTAATAGATAGATAGACATCAAATGCAGCAGCTTGGAGATGACTGCTGACCAACATGTAGCCTTATAGGCCGCGTTTCAACCAATGTTTCATACACGTTCTGTTGTCTAACAACAGAAACAGACAAATATGTAGATAAAGCAGCATTTTTGGGGAATTCAACTGTATTAAAGTATATGTGAGGACAGAGCTGTAACACACCTCCTGTGTGTTGCATTGTGCTGTTGTCTACCATCCAAACTCTGCACAAACCACCGTTCTGAAGTACCCAAGCGTTTACACTGAACCCAGGCGGACTTTGCTGCCGCCACCATTGTCTAAAGCTGTAATGCTTTCTGCAGCTGACCAGCGACCGGAGCCAAGACATCATGACACAACAACTACGTGGTGATACTGATGAAACACATTTGCTATCATGTGCTGAAGAGAGCAGAAAGTGCTGTTGGGACCAGCCCTACTAGTTATTATAACAACTATGAACAATAATTAACAACTAATGATCCTTCCAGCATCAAGCCCTCCTTGTATCTCGACCTCCATCTTGACAATCCGACAGCCTTATTATCCGACATTTACATTTAGTGTCAGATTATCGAGTCACGATTGTATTTACTAATCACACACAGCCTTATCTTGGCCCTACTTACATTAAATGCAGGCCGCTAAATGACACCAGTGTCTGTGAACAGTCATCCCAGTGTTTCACTGTAAACATCATCATATGCCAGTCTGCTTGACATCACACAACCCTATTAAAGTATTTGCTGATTGTTGTCATGTCTGTCACAGAGACACAAAGACCACAAAACAAGGCATCCCGATTGGATTTGATGTGATCCAGCGCTGTAAACCGCCACTGTGACAGTGACAATTATCATCCCACAGCCGAGGCCCCCACCAGAATGGATTTAGCATCTTATCTGACAATCAGGACATTGCTTTTCTTCGAATCTCTTATTGGCTTAGTGGATAAGCTTATTAAGGGTGACCCGCAAAGCTGAAAGAGCTGAACATTATATTACATTTTCACTGCAGACTGAAAGCATGCAAGCTCGCCCCTATTCTGACATAATCAGGGCTTCAGTCCAAATATTTACACACAGACAGATGTGCACGGATGCACACACACACCCAGACACACACACGCACACACACACACGCACACAGCAATGTAAGCGGCCCAGGAGATCTGCCATTAGTGCTTTTAGCTTGATCTCATTATATGTGGTCACCACAGGTTGAAACCAGAGTTCAGTGTCGGTAAGAGACTGATGCTGAATGATAATACAGCCCCTGGCAGGCCTAAGGCAGGGCTTTCCCACCAGGTCAGGCGGAGTGAGGATCTACCCAGTGTGAAGATTTAAGGAGCCAGAGGCCAGAGACCAGAGCCCTCTGGTTGACTGGCTGGCCCGGTCAGAGCTTCTCAAGGAAGCATCCTGAAACCCCGGGGCTAGACACCGCTCAGTAGCCTCCGCAGCAATTACTGCTCAAAGCTGGGACCAAAACCAAAGAACACAGCTCTTTTTTTCCACACATTTTATGGGTGACTGGCAAATGGAGACAGCTGTAAAGTGGTGGCAAGCTTTTACCTTTTTTTTTTTTTATTATTTAATAAAATAACTGGAAAACTGGAAAAAGCAGAACTGTTGAAAGTAAAAACAGCATAAAACTCGAGGCTCTGTGCTACTACTGTATGCACACAGAGAGAATGAGTGTTTTTTTTCTTTTCAAAAAGGCTCATTGAAGTCATTCTCGGTTCCAAGAAGCAGTGCCAGGGTGGTCTGTTCAGGGACAGTCAGGGCCCAGCGCACTACACCGCCTCATGAGCCAATCCAACACCACAACCAGCTGACGGTGCCCGATGCCAGGATCACACTTAATCCATGGTTCATTTAATGTGCTGGAGGGGTTTACCGAAGGACGCCATGATGCAGAGCACCAATGCTAATAAC
>NW_007578341.1:260993-277049 GCF_000690725.1 Stegastes partitus
TTCAATCACAGCAAATATTCAAACCCAGACAAACCACCTCCAACGGGGAGTCCAGTCCACCATAAATCTATAAATCACTGCTCCCAAACGTCTGACAACAAACACACGAAGACAGCCGGCCAGCCAGCCAGACGGACCAGCAGACAGACAGGCAGGTGGTTGGACCGAGATGTGGGGGGATCAGAAGGGGGAAGTCCAACCTGAGCTCTCCTTGCTCGCCCCCCCTACACTTACAGTCCCCCCCCCAGCACCAGAGAGCAGATGGGCCTCACAGCACGCCCCTCTGTTCACCAGAGCTACTGTACAAAGCGCCACACACCACAGGCTACCACTCCAACATCAGTGAGCACAACAGAGCCTCGTCAGAACAAAACACCCCCCACCCACTCCCACACACACACACACACACACACACACACACACACACACACATCGGTGCCGGAGAACTTTTATTTTGCATTATTGCCAGACGACGGCAAAGCACGTCAACTTCCATAAATGCAAGTGTGAACGCGGGTCAGCAACAGCAAACATGTGACCCCGTGTTGAAAGGCTCACGAAGCCCACCAGTGTGTTATTTACTTAGTCAGAGGCAACTTCTCCTGAAACGTTTCCAAAATCTGTTTGCAGATATCAACTGGGACGCAGGAATAAACAAGCACACGCAAATATCTTTTCCTTGTGGGTTTGTTTGTTTCCTTAAGCTGTGATGTGGGTATATTACAGTCTTTACATTCTGGTCGGGCTCCTGTAAACACTCGTGTGTGTAAAACAAGCACTATGACGCTGCTACCATCTGAAATGTGACCTATTTATGACATTCCCGGACTTCTTCACAGAACCGCACCGTGTTCTTTGACATTCGCTGTTTGCAAAACACATTTCAGCTGCAGAACATCCATGACAAGTGGGCGTAAACGTCTTCTGTAAACTCGCATAATTACAGTAAAAGCAACCTGAAGTGCACGAGCATGGACCTCATCATGGTCGTGAACGTGCAACATGTGTGAGCTGCATCGGTACCGACTCAGGATGTTGCATGACCCGTGTTACACAAGCTGCCGTGACCACTGGCAGGTGTGTATTTGCTGTTTCTCAACGGACGACAAACTGGAGCAGAGAAGAAAACATCACGCTCTGTGTCAGTAGGCCAAGCTTCAACCCAGGAGCCATCACTGGTGACGACAGGTGGGCGGGCGGGTGGCTTCCACCACGAGAAGAAATGGAGGTTTTTACAGAGGAAGAGCCCACATCAGATCAGGAGTGTTTGTTTTCTTCAACAATCACGTTGTTGTGCGCCAGGATTTAGCCACTCAGAGTCAAACTGTACAGGCAGAGTTCTATCGAGGTATCAGAGGAAAAGCATTTGGTGAAGACGACCTGAGCCGTAGCTTCATGGCATGCGGGAGCTTCACTGAGCTGTGAGACCAGACACAATGATCACACGCAGCGAGACGATCGTAGCTCGCCTCCTTCCCCACTCGCCAGATTTGACTCCCTGTGACTTCTTCTGCTTCCCCAAAGTGAAACCGAAGTTGAAGGATCGGCGTCTTGGCACAGTTCAGGAGATTCGGCGCTCGTCGCAGATGGTGCTCAACATGTTTACAGAACAGGACTTCAAGAAAGCGTCACAAGCGTTGCAGGACCACTCAGAGCCGTGTGGCGCTGCTCAGGAACACTGCTTCAGTGAGGTCATTTAAATCAGGTGGAGTCTTTGATTTTTATCACCACAGTGTTGAATTTATTTGATGAGTCCTTGTATACAGATAAGTACCTCCATGCTTGTTACCACATGTCCCTTTATCACCAAGGAGGCTGGACAAGTGAGAGCTATTGAAGCTCGTGCCAGTTCAGAATGTGATGTTCAGGTCTTAACAGCCAGAGAACGGGCTCCAGGCCGGGACAACTGGTTCCAGAGAGGACCCAACACTATGTTGGTCATGGACCAAGACCCAGTGATGTGAGGGGCCGGGGGCATGATTATCATGACCCAAAAAAAACAATAACAACAAAAAAAAACTAGGAAAAATGTATGAACATCCTTGCAAATAAAATCAAAAATCAAAAATGGCGAGTACACCTAATTCAAAGAAGAAGAAAAACCAGAGCTTCAGTGTGGACGTGATGTTCAAGCAGGACCGTGTAGAAAGCCCATGAGGTCAATACTTGGTGCTTCCATGTTGTCTTAACGCTAAACCCATTCTGCTCCTGACTATTATTACTACATGGGACGTGGTGGCTCGAGTTGGCGTCTGATACTGATCCAGAGCATGAAGACATAAAAGGATGTTTTTCATGGCATTATGGAAGGAAATTGAAAGTAGAAGACACTTCCATCTCTTACTATCCTGAATGTCATCACTCTACCCGTGATTCAAGACGTCCATCTGGCTGTTTGGAAATTAATTACTTTTATATCTTAGTCAACTCTGATTGGCTCTAACTCCTATTTCTACGAACATATGAAACCTTTCTACGCACTATCGATGTCATTCAGATAATATTCTCACAATAAAATTGATCAAATAGATTTTACGCATTAGAGATAGATTTTTTAAAAATCCACTTTTTTTGGACATTTTTGAACAAATGCTGAATTTGAGTGGTCTTAAGGAAACAAAGAGTCTTGATTGCCAGAATTTGCTGCCATTTCCTCCAGTAACCAGAAACTTCTAAACATCTCTTGAAAATCTGAAGACTCTAGGACATATATTTCAAAACATATGAACACCTGAAAGTGGCATCTCATTCAATTTCCATCCTGTGAGAGATTTATTGAAGATTTCTATTGGGTAAAAAATTAGGAAAATGTTGAAATTTCAGCTACAAAATTGGCAGATGTCAGTTCCAGATGCCAAAGATCATTCCTGCACAGCTTCAAGAGATTCTGAGGTGGTCAAGCAGCTGATACACAAAAACCGTATGCATGAAGAAGTCACATTTATTCCTGCTGTTCGTACGTCACTGCAATGATAAGCAGGTGACAGAGAAGTACAGTAAAACCTGTGCTGACCAAGTTCATGAAGATAATGTTGTGCCTATATTCAGACATGTGCATGCCTTAAGCTGACTAACCAAAGAGAACAGTGGCTAGTTATAACACCTAAAAGATCTATAATTACTTCTTTTAAAAGTAAATTCTCAAAATCCAGATCCATTACAGACCAAGTGACAAACAAAAAGGAGGGAGAAGTTCCCTCCAACATGATGAAAGAGGAGCAGAATCATGTAATTTGTGGCTTGCTAGTGCACTCTCATCTATCTGCACTGAAGCTTCCTCTATCTGGGTTTTTTTTTTTTTTTCCACTGTGAGGCGATATGTCAGAGGCGCTTATAAACATTTCTCTATTTTCCCCCCTTGAGCTTACAATATCTCATAGTTCAGTACATTGGGTCAGTGCCAGAGATCGAAAACATTTGCTGCAATCTGCGAGCTCGGCTGGAAGGGGTAAAAATAAAAAAGGAAAAAAAAAAAAACACCTCTTGCTTTATTCAACATCAAATTCCCTCTGTCTCGCTTCCTCTCGCCCTCCCTCATTCTGCTTCAAATCAGAGCGAACAAAAAGTGCTGATAAGAGGCGCTCTCTCTTCAGACTGTAGCATTTCTAAATGGAGAATTAAACCTTCAGACAGACCTCTGACATTTAAAGGGTAACCTTGTGTGAGGACAATCCCTCCACATTTATTTATAGTGAAACCAAAGAGAAGATAATAGTTCCACCGGGTGACTCGGCGGCCTGTTTCTCTTTAAAGAGGACAAAAAGGGGAGGGTAAGGCACAGATGATGATCTTTTCAATTATGCACGTCATAAAGTGTGACAGATTAGTTTGTTGCGGAGCATCAAGGTTGATGGGTTGACGTGCAGGTTGCAGGGAGCTCAAGTTTTCTTAAAAAAAAAACAGCCTTCGGTTTCCACTTCAGCAGTGAATCAACACATCGAAACCATCTGCACACAATACGATCACTAAAATAATGTAACACGATCACATGGAGCCACTCCTCTCTCTCACTGGTGACAAAGCAAACATGCTGAAGCCATGACACTCCTGTGATGTGTGTGGAGGGTTATGGGAATGCTTGGTCATGTTTATGCGTCTGCATGTGCATGAATGCATCTGTAAAGTGAGTCAAGTGGCGTCCTCCAAAATGGCGCCAAGACAGAAGTGCCAAAAACTACAGTTCCCCAAATGACCACTTGATGCTGGCAACAAAAACTGAGTTGATCCCCTTAGACCAGCATTTAAAACGTCCAACATCTGACAGCTGAAACACACGTGTTCACAGTCTGGTCCAACAAACGGTTCTGGTCTCTACAGCTGATTCCCAACTCATGACAACTGGTACAGGGTGTAAATAGTGACAGAGTTCAGCCGTTTAAATTCTATCAAGGTTCAAAGTTATGCATGATTTACCTTCTAAACTCCAAGCAGGTTCTTTTTTTAGTGCATTTTTACTCACTATAGTCAATATAAATCCCTGCACCTCTACGGAAACATTCTACCAAAATTGAAAATCATGGAATCAACATTTACGACACTTGTCCAAGTCTCCACAGCTCAACCAAGCACACTCACATTCACACCGACGGACAATTTAGAATCACCAATTAACCTCAGCATGTTTGTGGACTGTGGGAGGAAGCCGGAGAACCCGGAGAGAACCCACGCTGCACGGGGAGAACATGCAGAAAGATCCCCGGCGACCTTCTAGCTGCGAGGCGACGGTGCTAACCACCGAGCCACCTAGTGCAAGGAAATGAAAACTGAAAATCCCAAAATTCTTCCTGTTCTTACAGTTGTTTGTGATGATAAAGGAGTGAGTTTGTCGAGTGTTTTCAACTTGACAGAAGTTTTTGCAGTTCAGAGGGTTAAGCGCCTCTCAGGCTCGACCTTTAGTTGGAAGTTCAGAGGAGTCAAGGATTACCAAGATGGTGAGAAGCTGGACCGAGTTTCAGAACCGCTGTTCAGGAAAACTACAGGAGCATCACAGAGGGTTCACCTCCCCCTGTGGACAGTGTGAGTGTTTGGGCTCATAAGATCAGCTTCAGCCTCAACACTAGTCAGTAGTGAAACACACAACCACAGTCAACACACACACACACACACACACACACACACACACACACACCAACAACACAAGAGTCCAGAGGAACCCCCTGTTTTTAATACACTGCCACACACACACTCCTTTATGTGGCCATTGCTGTACTGTACACAGCCATCAGTGGAGTGCAGGACAACCTTGAAATGGCAGGTAGCACCATCTGTCCATTAGCCAGTACCGGGACGGACATGTCACACAGGCAGCAGTGGTGACCCTCAGCACGGAGGTCTACAGGCAGCAGCCTCACTGCAGTGGACCGCCTCACAACACGGCTGTACGTTCTCCATCACCACACCAGCCACATTACTAATGACTACAAGCTGAGGGCATCGTCTCTTCAGCAGCAGAGGACGAACACAACAAAACTGTCTGATACAAGAAATATAATCCAGATATCTGTAGGATAATGTGGCTTTGCCTTGCAGTGTGCTGTGAAGGTAGCTCACGTCTGAAAAGTTTTCCAATTGGTTCATGCACCATCCAGCACGGCCCACAAATATATGGCCAACAGGTTAAAGGTGAAACCAACATGTGAACCACAGCGCTGTCAGCAGCGTGTGTTCCACCCAACGCTGCAGCTACATCTTTGTTTTTCCCGTATGTCCGCTTGTCCGGCAGCGACCCACACAAACACGTCCTTGAGTAAGCAGCTCAAGACGACCAGCTCTCTCCCAGATAAACAGCAAAGCGTAACCTCTGAGTCTCTGCCTGCGCGCTGTAACAGATAGTCCTTCCTGCCGGAGAAGCGCCGCCGCATCAGGGTACCATAAATATTCATTAGTGACCTTGTCACCTTGCTACACACAGAAATATGTTGAGACGTGCACTGATGTACACTCACCTAGGAGCTATATTTCACACTGGGAGAGCAGCTTGACTTTTTTCATTCAACCACAACATGTAAAACATTAAACCACCGACCACGGCTGTGCTGTGACGGTACCGGGTTCTGCTCCTCGTGGTTGTTTCTCTCTTCTGTTCTGTCACAGATGAATTTAGCTTGTTTTTAATACAGGTCCAAGAAATAATTAATAAGTTATCAAACATTAAATTAACCTGCATCTATTTGAATAAATTGGCTTAATTAATTTTTTAAGAATAAATTCCTCATGCTGAATATTTTCTTTCATTTCTTTACTCCTGTATCGCAGCAAACTGTCTGCTGTGGACAAAACAACACACGTGAGGACATCTTGTTCTGGCATCTTTCACCACAATCTGACTCATTAAATCAAACAACTCATCGATATCACAGATTAATTAACAATGAAATGAACTGTTTGTTGCCGCCCTAGACTGTAATCATAAACGCTGCATGTGATGTGAGTATCAACAAACCCTCGTGAGAATAATGCAACATGTCTTTCTTTAACTCTCCCGTTTAACATCATACCTGTTCGACTACGACATGGTGATCTCATGGATGCATTTACTCATTAATCTGTCACCACCTCCTGCTGTTCGGCTCACAGGTGTTACAGTCTGAAACAAAAAGCTGCTTTACAACTAAACACGTTGTCATTAATCATTTATTTAATTCATGTTTTGCTTATAAATGACAATTAGGAGAGTAAAGTGTCACCATATGAGGTGAAGAGGAGCTGGCTGCATGACAGAATAAAAACAGAACAATAACGTTAATATAACTGATTAGTAGATTTGTGTTGATAGAGATTTACAGCTAAACTGACCACTCATCAAGCACCTGGAGAACCGTTTTAAATCACCTCTAAACAACAGTCAGGCTCTGAGATATAAGCAAACTGTGACAAATAATCCATGAAAAACCTTCAAACCTTCCAGTTCTCGGATGCAGATTCTCCTGCATGTTTATGACCAAACCACCTCCAGTGGCTGCACGCCCAACAATCAGCTGCAGAGGAATCAGCTAAAGGATCTCTTTGCCCTGGCCTTAATACGAGAGGAAGAAAAAACAGCTTGAAGCATTAGCTTGGAAATACTTGAAGAGAAGTCTTTTCCAAATAACTGTTTTCAGCGTCGTGAAAAAAAAGCAAAAGCCAACAGAAATCAAACTGCATTTCTAGAAAGTGTTTCACATCGAGCCGGCTGCTCTCTCAGCATTAGGATCACATGTTTGTTTTCCTGCAGTTTCACATCACAGGACTGAACATCACAGCTCACAGAGGAAACACAGTTTTTATTAATTTTGTGCTATAGTCAGAGGAATGGCTTCAGCTCACCGTGGAGTGCTTCTTGTTGGGGTGCTTCTTCTTCCTCTTGCCCTGCGTGTGCGCCAGCCGGGGGTTGTTCTCCTGGTCTGACGACTGGTGGTGGTGGTAGTTGTTCCTGCAGGCCTCCAGGCTCAGGCCGTTGGGGACTCTGACGGGCCTTTTCTTGTGCAGGGGTCCCGCCTGGTTGTCTCTGCTTTCCTGGGGCTTCAGCGTCATGTTCTTCTGCACAGAAAACAGCACAAGAACAGGCTTAGGTTAGAGCCGCGGCGAGCGGGTTTCACCGTACGTATCGGCCGTACAGCCGTCCTCTGAGACGCCGCAATCACACGGTCCATCAACCGTCAAATCCATGTTCCATTAGATTTCTATATTTGAGAATACCTGCTCATTAGCACACACAAGAGCTCGAATAAAGCCGAATATCTACTCAAAAAAAAAAAGCTCATTTTGACAGATAGCAAATCTCCACTCTACAATAAGCGGTGCAGTGAATTTGCTCTAAATTGAGAGGCAATCGTGCAGAAAGGCTTTAGATACGGCGCGGTAGGGCAAAAATTTTACTCCACAAAGAAGAGAACAAAAACTCACTCGAATTTTTCTTTTCAAAGTTGAGAGACGGACGTGAATAATGAAGAGGACGAGCAAACTGGGCTGGATTCAGGTGAACACGACTTCAGGTTGCTCGTATGTGTCGTGAATAACGAGGTAAACAGATAACAGGGATGTTCAGTTATTTGCTTTATCATCAGCTGTCTAGTAAAGTATCTCAGCACAGTATAGGCCAGGAGTGTCCAGTCCTGGTCCTCGAGGATGTTTGAGATGTTTCCCTCTTCCAACACACCTGATTCAAATGATCGGGATCGTTCTGCAGAGCTTGATGATGAGCTGATCATTTGAATCAGGTGTGTAGGAAGAGGTAAACATCTAAACCATGCAGGACTGTGGCCCTCCAGGACCAGGATTGGACACTCCTGGTATGGGCTGTACAGATGTTCTCTGGTGACACCGTGAGTCTGACGTTCACAGCACCGAGTGAAGCGTAACTTCTGGATTCATGAACAGACATTCATAAGGCTCAGCTCATTTTACAAAGTTGAGCTCCGTTCGTCTCCTCCGTCCTCCTGGCTGTGACCTGGACATCGATCTCAGTGCACCACTCTGAACAATGACTCAGTTCCTAAAAGGAGGAAGGAGGAGTGAGGAGGCTCGCTGGAGGAGCTGTGAGCAGAGCGTCGCTGCAGATGTCTGCTCGCCGCCCGTCATGCACAAAAAAAAGGCAGCTGGAATATACAAATCATGTGAGGAGCGGGACTGACAAATATGTAATATATACATCGCCCAGTCGTAATACATGTCACTGTGTATTTGTATATTGTGCGTCACAACTCTTTCATACTTCACGGCACATGCATGTGTTGGATAGAAATAAAAATGTAAGGCATGTGTACGTTCATGTCACATTATGCCACATTGCAAATTCAAATATAAGTAAATATATGCAGCACGTTATCATGAACACTGCTGGACTCGTGTGACAGAGATCATAAAATAACCAAACAATAGACGGATGATGCCACGCGTCATATTTAATAGACAAAGCGTTAAAAAACAAAAAACTGCCCTGATTCTGAGGCAAGGATGTCTGTTTTGTTAAATGCCTGTTGTTCTCTCCTCTGCCTGTATGTTTGGTAGAAGACGTGGGGAGATGAGGAGCTGAGGAATGAGTCAATGGGAATCACAAGATGAACTCTAATGACTCTGACGATCCCTTCTGGCGCCCTCATCAGCTCAGACTCCAACACTTAGGTTCATGATGAGCCAGTTTAGTAACGAACGCCTCCATCAGCGTCAACTTTACTCTCAGTGTGTCGAGCACATTTAACAATGCTCACACATGAAGGTCCTAAAGTCTGAACATTTAAAACGTATGTGCTGAACATCAGTACGTTAGAGACTGCTCCACCATGGAGGGCATCCTCACCTTCTGCCTCTGTACGTGGTTCACCAGCTGCACATCGGCAACAGGAAAGAACTCCAGAGGGTCACCAAAACGGCTGAGAAGGTCACTGGGTGGCCTCTACCCACACAGGAGGACCTTCATGGCTCTTACTGCCTCAGGAGAGCCAACACCATCCTGAAGGACTCCTACCACCTGGGACACTTCCTGTTGGAGCTGCTGCCGTCGGGCAGACGGTACAGGACCATCAGAACCAGGACTGAAAAACAGCGCCAGAAATGTCTCCTTGTCGCAAAAAGTGCAATATATTGTAAATATACAACTAGCTCTGTCCAATATCTACTTTTTAAAATATTATTTAATTTCATATTTTTATATATATTTCTTTAGTAATGTATATAGTTGTTAACAAAGTTTTTATATTTTGTTTTTGCACCTTACCTTCCATTGTACTCGTTGCAACGACAATAAAACGAATCTGAATCTGTGATGTTACCCTGTTGCTCAGAGCAACACTGTGCTCAGCTGCTCTACACTCGCTCTTCTATAAACACTATTTGCTTTTACAAGACTCTGCTCTGGGTTCTAAATCTGAATTCTGAATCTCTGAGATCACTTGTCATCAATCAGCGCCGTCTGTGCAGTGATGCATGAGTCCAGAGGTTTCCTGTTGATGAAGTGCCTGCACATGGCAGTGGATTATGTTCTTGGTTTATTTCCACTTTACCCTATACATACCAGCTTCCTGTATCTTACCTTCAGACTGTCTGAGCCTCGTCTGAAATCCAGAGTAACACAATAATACTGATGTGAAGTAGAAGAGCCAACAGTAAAGATGGAATAATCTGCAGGAAGATCTCAGATTAAAAACATTCACATCAATTAATAAATTTAAGGGCGTCATAAAGCACATGGTGACAGAGACGTGTGGTTGTTTTTCTTGATGTTTTATTAGTTGTTCTGGTTCTTTAATCTGTATTTGTTGCATCTCAATACGCTATGATTGGCTGCTACCTCGGCCAGCTCTCTCCTGTAAAAGAGATTTTGAGTCTACTGGTTAAAAAAAGGTTAAAGAAAAATAAAATAAGTGAAGCTGAGCTCGTGTTTCGCTGTCAGGCAGAAGCACAGCAAGACACAGCAAAACATTTAGGTTGGGTTTACCCGTCACCACATAAAAACTACATCAGAGGACGTTTCTCTTCACGGATGATAAAAAAAAAAAAAGAAAAAGCTACAACTTCAACATGGCAGGGTCTTTCCAAACAGATGGGGTTATACAGTTTGACAGGGCTGATCAATAGAAGCACTAGTCTGCTGCTGAGAGAGCCGTGTAATGTATCACAGCCGGCAACAGCTGAAGTTATGGAACAAATCAGCTTTGTTATTTGAAGGGTGACCTGTTTTGCTCCTTTGTGGACCAGAGAGCCATCGGTGTTAATACCCCCGGGGAGACATTTAAGCTGGTGAAGCAGCCATCGGTGTGGAAGTGAAAAGCTGCCACAGCTGCTCTAATGACATGTCAATACTCTGCAGCATTAACAGGACGGCTGGAGGGACGATGTGTCTCGTCTGTATCTGCGGCGCTGATGTACGGGTTCTGCAGGAAATATCTATTGGTGAGTTTCACTGTGAATGGATTTGTGATGTCATTTTTTAAATAGTCCAGCTTCAGTCCAATATTTACCAGGTTTGTGATGGAGCATTACGACACGAGATAGCGTCACAAGTAGGGCTGGACCATATCATAGCGTGCACGGTAATGCTAGGGGATGATATGAGATTGAAATATCGCGATAAAATTTGAGGGAAACGGGCAGTACCGTTGTTTTTGTCTAATGCACATGGAGCGAGAAGAACCGAGGAGGAGGGCGAATGCATTGCGTCGACCGACACAGTAGGGCTGGAATATCAGAATATTCAGTCGTGGTGGTGGTGTCCACACATAGACTGTATAAAAGATGGACGGAGCAACCGGCCCTGAAAAATGAAGCCAACCCAGAAGTGTCAAAAACCTGCAGCATCACTACGTCCACTAGCTGCTGGCTCCACAAAGCCCTGGCTCCCATAGACTGGGACTGGAAAAGAAGTGATCACAGATCACCAAATACTGCATTCCTACAGCTCAGGATTGTTTTCTTATTAGTTTTCATGATCAAATCCAGAGATCAGGTGGCCAATCTGAAAATAAATCAATACTGAATTTTTAAAAAATCGTCAACATGTTGCTGGGCAAGGGGCGTGGCTGGCTTCA
Source organism: Stegastes partitus (assembly GCF_000690725.1). NCBI lineage: Eukaryota > Metazoa > Chordata > Actinopteri > Pomacentridae > Stegastes > Stegastes partitus. The sequence continues at coordinate 272,498 of NW_007578341.1, forward strand.
TTGACAGTCAGCAGCGACCATACAGACGAAGCGAGCAGAAGGCGGTAAATGTGGGCGGGGCAGAGAGGGCCCGCCTCTCAATCCGTCTGACCAATCGCTGCTCCTATGGCTCCGCCCCCCTCCCACGATTTTTGCGTCACTGGCTCCAAAAATCCAAGATGTCAACCAGGAAGTAGCAAAACCCTGGCTTCATGTTCTCAGTGCAGAAACCAACGGGTGACGTCACGGTAGCTACGTCCATCTTTTATACAGTCTATGTGTCCACATAGCAAGTTTGAGATCCGAATATATGCACCCACCGCCGGCACCACCTGATGGTGGAAACAGAACTGTGACCTCTATCCTAAACGGGCATTAGCAGCCTGTGCGTCCCACCCACTTCCACCCCATTGGTCCGAATATTCACCCGGGACTCCTCACACCCTCTCCATGAACTGATTGAACTGCTGCCATCAGGCAAACGTTTCCGGAGCGTTAAAGGAAGAACCTCCAGACTGACCAACAGCTTCATTCCACCAGCTGTCAGAACGCTGAAGTGCTGATCCACGATTCTTTATTTAAATGCTTTTAGTTATTGGATCCTCTCTCATCTTGTTTGTACTGCTGTTGTACGTACAGCAACATGACAATAAACTGGATGTGATATGTTCTTCACTACATCATCTGACAGATATAGTTACTTAAAGGTCAAGGTTTTAAATCCAGATATTTTATTTTAACATACTGCTCGTTAATACAGCTTCTCTAACAAGGGTTGTATATATACTGGGTATCTGTCTTTGATTTTTCTTTCCAGTTCGAAGAAAACCAAAAAAGAAAAAGTGCAGCCACATCTAGGTTTGGTTCCTCCTTCCCTAGATGTTCCACCAAACTCGGCCTGAGTCCAGGATTCATCCCACAGCCCACAGAAACAACAGCGAGCTCAACAATACATACGAGGATAAAGCAAAGGCAGATTTTTCCAGAAAACACCAGCGAGAGGAAGAAAAAAAAATCCACCACATCTCAAGCAGCAGCAGCAGCAGCAGTTAGTCACCGATGGACCACCTCGAAGCAACCTCGGTGTGCCTGCAGAGAACGAGTGGAGCAGCGTTACAGATACGCGGCGCTGTCAGAGGGATGAGTTTGATGGGTGTGCTACTGGCACTGACTCACTAAACCATCTCTAAATGCCTCGATTCACTCGCAGAAAAACAAGTGCATGCATCAACTAATCTTGTTTGCCTTTTCCGCCCACACTCATCCAAGGCAAATAATGCAACATGACATGCATTGTCAGCGCGCAGAATAAGTGACAAAGTTATGATGGGGCTGAGAGAGCCTCCATTGTGCCGCTCTTCTGCATGCTTCTAAGCTTCCAAACCAACTGATTGCCTGGAATAAATTATGCACAATATGTCTTGCCTGCTCGCGGAACAATAGCAAGACAAATTCCTTATTTCAGCGCCTTATGATGACACTGAAAGGGAAAGTAATTGCTCAATATGGCTCACTCTGCACCAGCTTTCATTGCTCTGATTGTCTGTCAGCGTACAACGTAATCACAATGTGGCGTTTAGTCACGTCTGCAGGTATCCTCACCACAGCTCAGTGTGTAGCGCAGACACACACGTTAACTAGCTTCTGAGTAACACGGCATAGCGTTATGTTTCACAAATATCGTACTGGCTAAAGCCCGAGGCTGCACATATAAAGATATATGAATTTAATTGTTTAACAATGTGCACGTAGAACTGGATTTATACACATATTTTTATATGAAGACCGACTGATGCTGGATGTTTGGAGCCGATACCGATTTTAGATACAGTCCAACACTTTGTAATGGGAAAGGAGACTAACGAGGTCGTTGTTTATTATCTTTCCAGCAATCATGACAGAGCTCTGCTACATGTGCTGCAGACAGGTGGTATCCTAAACAAGGGAACTGCTTCATTTAACTAATTTCTAAATCACACCGACTATCTATTCCTGAATTATGTTCTGTAACAGAAAGCCGTCACACTGGTTCACATGTTGTCTGATGCGCGCCAGCTAGTGATGCACAATATTAAAATTTCGGGCCGATATCGATATTAGGATGTCTGATATCGCCGATGACCGATATTCCAGATGTCGATATTCAGTTTATCTTCATACCGAAAAATGAGTATCAGTGAGCAAGAAAACTATTCAAAAGAAGCCCAGATTAGACCACATCTTTATTACGGAACAAAAAGCATATTTTAATTTCAGGATCATTTAAGTGAAAACATCTGTGAATAGCAGCGATACCAAATGTAGAGACGCTGATGATAGACAATCATCGGCTAAATTTGTTTATCGGACCGATATATCAGAAAAACACTGATATCGACCGATGTGGTGGCAGATATATCGTGCATCCCCAGTGCCAACATTTCTTTACACTAATACATATATATGAGAGGCCCATATCAGCCCAGCGATATATCGTTCTGTCTCTAATTACAACACTCAAGGGCCCAGTATTAGGAAGAGAGCTGCTGACACCTCACACGGTTAACATCCAACTGCTCAAGGATGAAAATGGACCTAAAATCTCAGTTTAAGAAGTGAAATCACAACCAGTTGGGTTCATTACAGCTCACACAGGAAACCTTCTGTCCATGCTCACGGACCAGAGATGTGTTTTAGTGAAGAAGGACACATCTGAATGCCAGAGGCTGCCTGCAGTAGGTTCATATCTGCATTCCTGCTGCATGCTCCAGTCACTCATTAATAACACTAATACAGTGTGAAGAGGCTCCTTCAGAACATCCACTCCGGTCTGTCTGGAGATAAACGTGTAGCGCCATGTTTCACAGCTATGGAGAGGTTAGATCAAACAATGAAAACCTCTGATTACCACAAGAACAAACGGGGTATAAAATAATAATAATCGGAAAGAAGTCTGTGTGTAAAGATCACAAATTAAACTGAGTGGGTTAAACAGACACTGTTGAATAATGAAACAGGTCTTATCCAGTCACACATTCTCATATCTGGGCTTGTTTTTAACTGATTAGAACATCACCTGTTAAATCTTCTGACTCTTACAGTCCTACTTCTTTTTTAATCTCACTGATGTGCTTTAAAAGTGTGTTTTTAACAAAGTTTTAAGTGAATCTTGTCACTTCCTCCATGCATATGTGACTCGATAATCCGACACTAAACGTAAAACCTTCTTCTATGTCGGATATCAAGGCTGTCGGATTGTCAAGACGGAGGTCCAGATACGAGGAGGGCTTGATGCTGGAAGGCTCATTAGTTGTTAATATTTATTGTTTATAGTTGTTATAATAACTAGTAGGGCTGGTCCCAATAGAACTTTCTGCTCTCTGGATATTCAGATATTAATGATGAATATCTGAATATTCGGTGCGGTCGGGGGACACTTCCACCCCGGGGCAGCGCTCTGACGGGGTGGAAGTGTCCAGAACACACAGGCAGTACTTGGCTGCTGATGCTAGTTTACGTAACGTAATAAACAAAAATACTCGAAATCAACTCTAGCTTCAAAAGAAAAGGTAAATAAATGATAATAATCTCACCTACCTCCTATGAAGATTAAAAGAGAAAAAGGGTTTTTAAAAAACAGGCTTCTCCATCCTACTACTGCTCTACGATAACACACAATTATTTACACGTTTCACAAAGTTTAGAAATCCACAAAATCCACAGAGCACCGACTACTAACTATTGCTGCTGCTGCATCCTACTAGAACATCTGTCTCCAAACTTTTTTGCCCCACAGACTAGTTTCAAGCAACACAATGTCAGACGGACCGGTTATTGCACACATTACAAATAGTATATTTTATATTTAACAATATTTTTTTTCTATTGTAAGTGTCATAAACAAATAAAATTACTTTCTATTGCTAAATATGTTTCACTTTTTCTTCTGTCTGGAGTCTCTTCCTCTTTTCAAAGAAGCTCGCCAGAGACATTTGTTTTTTTTTTATTCAGAGTCAAGTTCAGAAACAAGAACAGGCGGAAGAGAATGGAGACAAGCGAGTCATTTTTCAAAATAAAACATCCTGCAGACGCCGGCGAAAATAAAATAAACCAATAAAACGTATGTATTCTCTCTGTGCGGCCTGGAACCAAATGACCCATGGTCTGGTACCGGTCCAGTGGTTGGGGACTGCTGTCCGATGACACAGACAGCAACAGCATGCTGGCGTCGCCTGGTGGTGGCGAAGCTGGAGAGGTGTTCAAATAGATTAGGGACCCGCCCTCTGACCAATCATGTGGCAAGAATCAGGCGAGGCAGCCAATCAGCGGATACCACCTGCTCCTAATTCACTCATTCACAAACCGGGAACACACACTGAAGAAAGACACGATGCAGCGAAACACAACCGAAATACTACAAATGACCCACAGATAGAGAACACTTACAATCTGACTTCCTGCTGCATTCGACAACAAGCTCAAAGCTCATCTGCAAACACACACACATGGAAACACATGTCTCCAATCTCCAGACAACAACAGACAGAGTAAACAATAATCAGAGATCTAATGAATGCTAATAAAGACTGATAAG
>NW_007578341.1:277544-292324 GCF_000690725.1 Stegastes partitus
CTGACAACATCTTCCCTGGAACCACTTTCTCATCCTTTGTTCTTCTGCTTTTGTTTGTTTCCTCACTATTAGCATCACATCAGGTTGTTGCACCACCGTCTCCATTTGGTTTCCATCTGCTTTCCTACTGACATCGTGTGAGGCGATGCTCTGCTGCTTTGTGTATGTGATGCAGCTAAAATTTCTTTGGATTTTAAAACTCCTGTAGCATCCAGCATGAGCTTCACATTGATGACCCAGTAATGTATGAAAAATGGGTCTTACTTAAGCAAATTCTTGTGATATGAGGGAACAAAAAACTCGTCATGTTCAAGATGGCGCTCTGCTTAAAATAAAAAAATGTCTGAACGCTTGTTATTTGTTGCCGTGTACAGCTGTTTAACGGATCCCTACACCCAGAGCAGCACTAACAGTCTTCTGTGATTTGAAGATGATCTCCCATCAGCCACATACGAGGGGCTGAAGTCTCTGAGCATTGTTCAGCGTCGGCATCAGCTAACGCCGCAAACGCAAAACACGTTGTGAATATTCAACCACTCAGACAAACATACGGATGTCCATTGTCACTTGAGCTCCAGCCTTCTCACTCACTCTTCAGTTTTTCACACATCTTGAACAACGGCTTCTTCCTCAGAGAAACATCAAGCGGCTCCACTTTAATACAACCAGACAAGAAGTGCAGAAGAGAAGCAGGAGAAATCAGCAGTCCGGCCAGAAAGATGACCTGCAGCTGGGCTGGTTGTCGGCACAGGAACAGAGTCAGAGGGCACTAAACAGAATGTCACACAGGAAATGTTTTATTAACCTGCCTCGGTGTGCGAAGCTTTCATGTTGACTTCTGGCCACATGCAGGCGGATTTTAAGGCGGCGCGTTGATTTACATGCAAAACAAATGATTGGAAATGTGCTGGAAAGGAACGAGAACAGCCGGGCTGCTTTTACAGCCACGTTCTCTAAAAAAAGAAAGGTGTGCAAGCCTCTGAGAAATGCTTGGGGCAGAATTTCTGTGCTTGTAAATTAGAATGAATTAATTTCAGCTTGACTGCAGCTATTGTAAATGTGGAAATGTTAAAGTGTGAGTTTAGGGAGGTTAACTATGTTTACTCGGCGGTGTATGTCTCAGGGCTGCTGTCGGAGCTAGCTGAAACAATTTTCCAAACACAATGCTTCTGTGTAACTTGGTGTAATTAAAGATTAAAGATTAAATGCTAAACCAACACTAGACGCTACACTTGTGGTGTACGATATGATAATGCCGCCACTCACGTCCCGACATAATCAATTAATGCTGCAGCAGCGAGGACGCCACTTTCCCAAAGTCTCTCCACAGTTTAAAAACCTCAAAACTGAGCGTATTGTTAGTTTCTCCATTATTTTTCTATGCAGTAATAATATATAATTGATTGTTCTCTGCAGGCTGAAACAATAAAAACGTACTTGGAGGAGAACCGCGGCCAGGTCCGGGGATGTCAGTGCTGGTGGGCGGCTCACGAGTTTGATCTGGACTGAAAATATCTCCACAGCTATTGAATCATCGCCGTGACATTTGGTACAAACAGCCACGGTTCATGGTGGTTTCACTGCAGGTTAATAATATGAGAAATGCAAATGGAAAAGAGCATCAGCCTACGTCCACCTACTGCGTCATGCTGCCATCTCCTCCCCAGGTGAACCACACACATGCACCACATGATGGAAGAGAAATCCTGGTTCCTGAAGCCAGGCCACCATCTTGTCTTGCTCCATGGTCCAGTTCTGATGCGCCCATTGTAGGCTCTGTTGGCAGTGGTTAGCATGGCAGCTGCATAGCGCCACAGCAAGCAACACATTGTGTGTTCTCACATCTTTCTTCTGAATGTCTTTATTCCACGGTGACGGTGGAGAAACAAACCGGACACACGGAGAACGACGTGCAGCGAGCGGCTACCAGCTGGGAACCAAACAACACACCTGCAGCTCAGGTGTTCTGCATCCAAATGGCATCCGGCTACGTGGCTGCCAGGTCACCCTGTATATATATATATATATATATACATGTATATAGTGTTATAATTTTCTTGTTTTGTTTTATTCCCAACTGGGATAGACTCCAGCCCCCCGCGACCCCAGTGAGGATGAAGCGGTGTAGAGATAATGGATGGATGTTTTATTCCCTTTTTGCACAGTTTGAAAATTTAGATTTATATGTATACATTCTTATTCCTTGTTCTTATTTATCCTATTATTGTTTTGGTGTGGAACAGGTACACAATGCATTTCACTGTGCGTTATACCAGCGGGCCCCAACCTTTTTTTGCACCACGGACCACTTTCAAGCAAGACAGTTTTCTACGGACCGGTCATTGCGCACATAACAAATAATATTTGTTTGTTTTTCCTATTTAAAAAAAGTGTCATAAACAAATAAAATGTTGTATTGATAAATATGTATTTACTTTTTCTTCTGTCTCAGCATCCATTAGTTTTTTATTTATGTATTTCGGCAGCGGTCGGATCGGCGGCTTCATTTAACGGTCGGCCATGAAAGTCAAGAAACAAGCACAGGCGGAAGTGACAGGAAGACGAGCTCGTAATGTTTCAAAATAAAACACACTGCCGGAAATAAAATAAACCAATAAAACAATTGCATTCTTTCTACCAAATGAGCCACGGCCTGGTACCGGTCCGTGGCCCGGTGGTTGGGGAGCACCGCGTTATACCATTTACAACTGTGACCAATAAAAGACCTTGAATCCTTGAATCCTTCTGACACCTTTCTATCGTAGCTGCATCAAGCTTTCTAGGAACTTGCGCAGCTCTTCTGTTGGATCAGAACCCACAGAACACCCGTGACTCTGCACATGCCTCAGTGAGCTTTGAGGCTGTCACCAGTTCACCTGCTGCCCCTCCTTGATCCTCCTTCAGCAGGAACCAACCACTGCATGACATGAACACCCCACAAGACCTGCTGCTGTGGTACCGCTCTGACCCGGTTGTCTCGTCATCATTTCATGTTTGGACCACATCAACTTCAACTACTGACTGCTCACGAGCTGCCTGGAACCAATCGATGTTATTCGTGTAACATGTCAGTGGTTTTAATGATGTGGCTGATCGGTATCTATATAATTATAATCAGGTGTGACGGTGCCGGGTCTGTTTGAGCCTCTGGAAATGGTTTCCAGTGGCTCATATCTCCTCTTCCCCCCTGAAACAAGAGTCCAAAAATATGTTTACCTTCTGTAGTGTCTCAAAATAGATGCAGGTGCTCACAAAAAAAAACAGCTGCTGAGTGTTTCCAGATGAGTCGGGATTCTGGTGAGAAGCGGTGCGATGCTGCAGGTTGTAAGAGCCCGGCACAGCTTTTCAGGTATGCAGTAAATTATTCCCCTGACAGACACAACAATCTACGAGATGTTTGTTCACCTGTATTGTCGTCTCTTTCTCACAATCGCAGTCTCTCAACAATAGCGGGACCTGACAAAACAGTGTCCACTTGAAAAATGCACCCACACACACAAAGACAGCCAATTTCCTGACAATAATCTCATCACGGCACAGATTCTTTTTCTTCCTCCAGTTGAGTCAGAAGGGTGTGTTAAAGAAAAAAAAAAAGACGAGGGGATATCCTGTGTGTGAAGATCTGATATCCTGTTTGTGTCTGGCTGCTGAACAATTACAGGTTCTTTTTCTTTGGGAGACCGATGGGGGGTAACAGGAGAGCTCTGGTTTCCGTGCCTATCTTTCAGTCTTATCAGGCATTCTGAGAGAGGCGCAGCCGACTTGTCCAAATAAAACAAAGCCGGCTATCGCATCAAAGACAGCGATCAAACGGCTGCGTCGTGGCCTTTATAATCAGAAAACGTCCAGAGAGGAGAGAGAATGTAACACCGGGTCTGTCAAAGCGAGTGGGAGGTTTCATTTATTTATTAAAAAAACACAGTCAGGCCTGGGCGATGAAACAATCAATTTAAACCTTTTTGCTCCGATTAAAAATGTAAAATAATGTTCAGCTGCATCACCCAGCCCCATGAGGAGGATCTGAGTCCATACTGACGTCCTACGAGGCACCAGATCTGTGTTTATCTGACACAGCGTATGTCTCTACGCCTGTGTGCATACATGTGTTTCTGCTGTGCATTTTAATGGGCCTTCTGCAGAGCACGGGACGTAATGAAAAACAAACATATTCAGCATGAGCCATAAGAGCCCACAACATTTAGCCTTATTAAATAAACATGAAGAGCAGATCCAGCCTGTCAGCCTGGCTTTTTTCATGCTAATCACCGAGTAAGCAGAGCAGGCAGAGTCGCCCTTTAATGGCTGCAGGAGGACGTAAACCCACAACTGAATCAGAGCTGTTGTGTTTTTTCCCTTTTTTGGTGAAACCTTATAGAAAAACATTTGAGACACAGACTTCAGCTGGCAGGTTGTCTGTTGTGTTTAGCTGAAAGTGAATAAAAAGATTTCAGAAAAAAAAAAAACACACACACAGCAAGGCAACGTGCACACGAGCCACGCGGTGACAACCTGAATAAGCAAAGCATACTGTGAAACCCGATGAAGTGCAGGCTGTACCGATCACATCAGAACAAACAACAAGGAGGAAAATAATGTGCTGAAAACAATCCCAGGCTGCTGCGCTGCATTGTGGGATGGATTTCAGCCTTTGAAGCTGCCCTGGTTGGCTTAAATAATTACACCTAATTGCTGACAGATGTAAAGGGCAAATGAAGCATTTGCTTAAACAGGCAGAAGGACGGCGTGCGCTGACTGCAGGGGGTCGCAGCTTTTATTGGATTCTGCCATTCACCATTACTGGAGAACATTGACTAAGAAAATGGGTCAATTTGTTTAACTGTCTACAAGTGACGGCTCACTCGTTGTTAAAGGAAACCATCTCATGGCTCCGTGTTATGAGAGATGATGTGCAACTGAAGCAGCAAAAAACTAGAAAAAAAGATATTTACAGTATCTTCCAAACCTGACAGCACAGGCTGTGGAATGTAATATGATAAACTGGTAAAGATCTGTGAGGGATCCAAGCTAATCTCTGAGATCATCTGATAATCCCAGTTCTACGTCAACCTCAGTAGATTCCTGTTCGTTTGCCAAATCATTGTCATATAAGTCTTTTCAGTAACAGCATCCATCCATCATCTCTGCACCTTAATCCTCACTAGGGTCATGGGGGGCTGGAGTCTATCCCAGCTGACTCAGGGTGAAGGCAGGTTCACCTGGACAGGTAACCAGTCTATCACAGGGCTACACTTAGAGACAGACAACCAAGCACACTCACATTCACACCTACGGACAATTTACAATCACCAATTAACCTCAGCATGTTTCTGGACTGTGGGAGGAAGCCGGAGAACCCGGAGAGAACCCACGCTGCACGGGGAGAACATGGAGACTCCACACAGGAAGTGTCCTCACCGGGACGTGAACTCGCGACCTTCTAGCTGCTAACCACAGAACCACCTTGCAGCCCTCGGTAACAGTATGGTGGATGGAAATCACAAAAGGTGTAACTTCTAGTTTTACTTCACTTTACTATACTGCGATGCCTAAATCCACACATAACGGTACAGATGTATGTTCATTTGGCTTATTTTCACAGGAACATGACGGCTGGGTTACAGGTTTAGTTGCTCTGAAACATACATGTGCTAAAACACGGCCAATCAGCAGTCCCAAGAGCAGTTAGGACCGAGGAGGGAACCTCATGTTTACCTCCATCCTGCTCCCACGAATGCACAAGTTGCCTCAGAGGCCAAATTTCCAGAAAGCCAGAAGGTTTCGCAAGCTCACACTCTCCTAGAGGCTGGAGAAAAGGAACGCTTCCAAAAAGCTGATGGAGGCTCTCAAACACTTTCCAGGTTCACAACCACTCCAGTTCCAAAAAAAAGAAAAAAAAAAGACTCCCACAAAAAGAGCTGGAGGTGGCTTATCGGTTCATCTGCAATCAAGCGCAAAGCAATAGAAGGGAGAGTGCAATGTGCAGTAACCTCGCTGCAATAACAACCAGCATGGCACTGTGGTTAGCGGGTTAGTGGTTAAGATATAAACCCCTTCTGTTTTTGTTATATTCTGATTGCACTGTGTTGGTATGTTTGGTTATGTTCAGGCATAGCTGACGAGATGGTGGAGTGGACGCATGCAGCGGCTTTCTATCTGTCTATTCGTCTTTATTTATGCCTGAAAGCCGAGACTTTCTACTGAAATGCTGCTGTGTGTATGGAAACGTATGCACAATGACAATATGAAGGATTCAGATTCAGATGCGTATCCGGTTGGGAGAATGCTTCTTCAATGTTCAAAAGGACGACCTCGGGGAATTCGTCCCCCAGGGTCAGACTTTCGAGTTGCAGCTCTACTTTAACTTCCTGAAGTGTGGTGTGATGGCATGTGGGTGCTCCGATGCACCGTGCATGGGCTTCCTGTGAAGGGTCACTGTTTCGACACAGTTTAGGAGATGCAGCGCTCGTGGCAGATGGTCCTCGTCGTGTTTACATAATGTGAGCATTACAAGCGTTGCAGAAGCACGGGGAGAGCTGCACAAGCAGGACGGTGGCCACATTTAAATGAAGAATTGTTTGTCTATGGCCCACAGTGTTGGGATTTCTTGATTCAAGAGAAGCATCCCACACCGGTAACTTCTCCTGAAGCCACACGGAGCAACAATCAGGGTGTAAACGGGTCGGATGCTTTTCTATTTGAGGAGGAAACATGCTGAGACCAAGACGTGCTGCTGAGGATCCAGCAACAAAGGAAATATTCTGGATCTCATATATGTGGATATGTGGAGCTGCATTAAACATTATCTACACACTGATGAAGTCCTCCTGTCCCCGAGGTGATGGCTAATCAACTGTAAGCGGCGTCACAACAAGTCAAGTCAACTGAAATAACTTCAAACGAAAACGTACAGCCATTCTCATTTCTGACAAACGCGCTCGTAGATCAGCTGGCGATGTTATAAAAGCAGATCTCCACGTCTGATGCATCACCACCAACAGCATATGTAAGAGCAGCATCAATCCCACACAGCAAATCCCAAATACAGTCAAAACATGTTCAAGAAACAAACATGTGGTGCCAGGTTTGAACCCAGATTGAGCAGGCAGTCCAACACAGAGATGCTACGCACGGCGCCGCTTGTTGTCGACAAACTATAAATTGACAAGCCTGCCGCACGGTGACGGAGGATCTGTGTAAGAACAGAACCTGGGAGAAGAGACGCCACGGAAACACTTGAAAACTAAAGTAAAAGCTTTTGAAAGGGAAGCCAAGGGTCTGGAGCGCTGGAGGGAAGATGATGAAGAGTTGCTGGCAGGAAACGAGGGCATTCATGACCAAGTGAGGGCAGCACATAATGATGCCTGTGGTGGTGGTTTGCTCAGAGCAGTGGGAGTGTGTGTACTATTATTACCTGGACAGGCCCCGCTTTGAAAGGAAACGCCAGTAAATACACGATTTGACTTCTGAATCGTGCTCATAATTGTGTGCAAATACCTGGGTGGTAAATTAACAGGTGTAAATAATGCTTTGATAAGTGCTTTAGAACAATGTCAGGGGAGGGAGGTGTTAAAATCACTTCACCATCTTGCTGTCCATTCAGATATAAGTCATAGACGAGTACAGGGAGCAGGGAGACTGTTTTTGGCTTTGCTTCTCGTGCTACATACTATCATCTCCTTGGATGCACTGCAGGCGCCACTACAGGCTGAAATAAGCAGCGACACCATCTCTGCTTTATTTCTGCAGAGCTGGAGGAGAAAGCACAAAGAAAAAAACAGTGAAGGGCCGTGGTTACTGTAGCAAGGATGCTAATATATATATAAAACATTATCAGGTCTCTATGAAGGAGACGACAGAAGGACTAAGCAGGATGAAAGCAGCAACACGATGAGCCTGTTTGTTGTTGTTTTTTAGCTTCTCTCTTCTCCATCCAGATTCCATCACATAACATAATGATAATATTGCAGATTTCTGATATTAGCTTTAACATCAGGGGGACCGTAAATGCTGGAACATCTGAATAATTGCGATGGAAAATAAATCCATTATCTTGTGTTTATCTGTCGGATGTATCGTCAGCGGTGCTGTGATTTTAACACCAGATCTGGTGCATAGAGCAACAACTCACTGATCGGGTTTCAGAACTGTTCCTTCGGTTGTGGTTTTAGATCAAATCCTGGATTTGTGTTAAAGGTCGGATCCTGTTTACTCCCCAAACGAGTGCATGAGTCTGAGTGCTACAGAAACCTTTATAATGTATAGAAAAACAAATATCACCTCTGTTTTAAAGAAAAAAATCAGCGTCATGCGTTGTTGTGCAAATAACTTTTCCTCACAGGCTCCAGAAATAATGTTATTTCATTTTCCATGATCAAAACAAACCAACAATTTAAGATTAATCACAACAATATCATCAGAAAGAGTCAGATCTGTTCATTTATGTTTTTTTTATGCGGTAAATTAGTAAATTATTCACCTTAGAAGCATGAAAAACAAGTGAGGACATTAGCAGAGATGATATTTAGCATGAGTGTTGTGAAATCGGTAATATTTATATATTATGTACTACTACATCATTTCAAAGCCGTGGTTCTGCTCTGTCCTGTGAAATAATATCTACACATCCTTGCACTGCATAGATAACACTACAACGATGTGATGACGAGTTCATGAGCGATTTAAACGAGAGCAGGTTGTAACCGATTAGAGTTCATGTAGATTTTTTTGGTGGAGCAGCCGTTGGAAAGGTCAAGTCCTGAAACGCTTCACACCTCACCGCAATAAATACTCTGAGAGCAGTTTGCCCGAAAAGAAAGGACGTGAATTTGGACGTGAAGTGCGTCCGCTGGGCTCTGAAGGTTAATGAGAGCTACGTAGCATTGTGTTTGTATTTTACCACCATTGTAAGAGTAATTATTTCTATTGTAGTGATGACAAAAAAGTGAACATGAAGCCCTCTGCAGTGTTTTTGAACAGACTGACTTTAGGAAGTGAACGAGTGAGATGTTAAAGTTAAAAATGCAGCACGAAGAAGGATTTCTGAGCTATTGAATCATTCTGCCTGTTGAATTAATAAGCAAAGTGCTGAGCAAACACGAAATGTCACCAAAACAAGATCAGAACTAGGCTGACTTTAGAGCAGGGGTGTCCAATCCTGGTCCTCGAGGGCCACAATCCTGCATGTTTTAGATGCTTCCCTCCTCCAACACACCCGATCAGGATCGTTATCAGGCTTCTGCAGAGCTTGATGATGAGCTGATCATTCGGGAAACATCTCAAACATGCAGGATTGTGGCCCTGGAGGACCAGGATCGGACACCCCTGGGTTAAAAGAACAACACAGTTCAGTGGTAGACAGCATGAGCTGCCTCTGGAGGAGCGGGTAAAAAGTGCAGCTCTCGCTCTGTCCTCCCAGACGTTTACTAAGCCCATTTGCTGTCCATTGTTGTTTTAAAAAATGTTTTCTAAGCGCGTTGGAGCCAGAACAACAACCGCAGAAGGAAAAACAGGCCTCTCCTGGGGTTTGGGGAGAGGGGAAGCAGAAATGCTTGATTTCACTCAAGCTGTGTCTTTGTAGCAGCAGCTCTCGCTCCCTCTTATTTCTCTCTTTTCTCCTCCACCTCCATGATTCACAGCAGAAAATTGACTCGGGGAGGGAGTGAATAGTGGGTGATGCTGAAGCCTCGCTGTCCTGAGTGTGCTTCTCTCCCGCTCGCTGCCAAAAGCCGGCTGCTGTCAGGCGCTGAAGCAGTGGTTTTCAGGCAGAGAAACTTAGAGCAATTGGTTTAATTTGCTCCTTCTTTTTTTTCTCCCCTCCTCCTCTGGACCAGTGTTCAGTTAATGGCATGTGAACAAAAGAGGCCCCCTCCATGGGCTCTCCAGCCAAGGCATGGTTGTTAGATTAGCCCAGCAGGATTACACAATAGGCTCCGGTCTTGTCTACTGTACGAGTCACGTCTTTAGACCACCAAGCAGGAGGCAATTAACTCTCATCGATAGTTGCACTCAACCCTTTACCATAAAACATGCAAAGGTGAAGTATAACGGCGGCGCACCTGGAGAGAGTCGACCTGCGGGGAAAAAAAGAACACGGCTTAACCCCCACGGCTTTACATTCGCCGCTATCATTCCTCAGCTCTCCAGACCAATGATGCGATGTTTCTTTTGGGACGCCGTGGCTTCAGACAGAATGGTGCAGGTTGCTTAGCAACTGGGTACAGAAAGAAGATCATTAAATTGCACTGATGCTCACTCAGTCCTTCGTTATGTATCCGAGAACTTGTTGCCCCAACCCACGGTAAATAAGGATCTTTCCTCGGATGAACCGCGACGTCTGAAAAGTGTCGAAGAGCGATGACACGCGTGTTACCTCGGGTCAGAATATGCAAAAATAAATAATGGAGAAAAAAAAATGAATAAATGAGCGACTGGAGAGATACAAGGCGATGACGGGGATTGGGCAAGAGTTACCAAGTCTTGTCCAAGAAGGGTTTTTTTTAATTCCATTTTTTATTCATCATTTAAAACTGTTAAAAATAATTTTCTAGTCGTCGTATCATTTCAACAGTTTGCTGCTCAGACGCAAGCACGAAAATTCAATCAACTACTTTATCACCTGATGTATTTAGGAGGAGACGTATCATCAAACGGGTCAAGTGATACCTCCAGTATCCAAAATGCAAACACTATATTCTCGCCTCCACAGCATCCTCTCACAGGCTCGAGGTCGTTTCAGGAGACAGCTCCGCTTTACCCCGCTGCATCTCATTTCCTCTCAGGATGGAAATCGTGCTCTCCAGTTCTCTCCATAAGGAAACTGCGCCGCACAAACACAGCTTACCTCATCTCGGTTAACATTAAGGTAAATCAATGGAGCACACTGTGGTTGTGCATGCAGAGCTCTATTTCCTGCCTCTGTAAAGACTGAACAGAGGGCTGCTGCTGCTCACCAGAGACCCGACACCTGCACTATTTATAGTCGGTGGACTTTAAAGTTAACCGTGTAACAAGAGACTGCAGACCTGCCCCTTCACTGGTAATTAGAAACCCAGTGAAAGCTCGCCATCGCCACAATGGAGGAGTGAGACGGTGCCAGAAAACACACACCGGGGATGAGCCCAAACACACTTCCAGGCCTCTTCAGCTAGTTTCACATTGCAGATCTCATACACCGTCCTTCCAGGATTAGTGATGTGAAATCCAGTCACTTTTTTTTTTTTAGGATTTGGAGCTGTTGCTATGCTGTAGCTAAGCTGATGATTTCTGTGCAATCATTCATTTAGGGTCTCTGCTGTGTGATGCAGCCCATCGTTACTGTAAGCCACATGTGAGGAATACTTACTGTGGCACTTATAATAATAATAAGCTCCAGGACTTACAGCAGCTTACAATGCAGCAAAAATAGAAACAAATCAAAGGCCGTGAGGATGCAGTGACACGACAGCGCCTTTAAACGGCAGTGCAGCGAGAGTTTGTGTGGAGCAGGAGGCCCGTGGATCATGTAGGAACCAGCAAGACAAACATTTATATTGTTAATAACAATATGGATATTTACAGGACGGACATTTATGTAATATTACAATAGATTATTTTATAGCAAACTTCTATGTGCATATCAAAAATGACATTTAAATAAGTTCATTTATCTGTAAATCTCCTCATTGCCATCGTAGCCATAATGCACTTCTACCTTCCACAATGCCAAATGCACTGTTTGATTATTTAATTAAACTAATATAAAAAGTACATGAGATGTGTTTTGAGTGGAGGATAATTAGTTGGATTTTCTCTTTTTTTATTTATTTGCATTTTTACTACAACAGTCTCTCGGCTGATGTGATCTGTAGGTTACATATGATCTGTCTGGTGTTTTTTTATATGTTGTCCAGAGGTTCAATAAACTCCTCAATGATTGGTTTTGGATACAGCTGAATAATTCATCAAAATAAAAGCTCAATTTCAGTCGAATATCAATAATTGTTGATCCTATGATGACTAACTTTTCACAAGGACATTAAAAACACACAAATAATTGAAGTTACACACAGAATAGAACTTAATCAGCATAAAGGAAAGTTCTAACCTTGATACACATTTAATGAAGAAAGCAAAAACCCAAAGGCGAGGAAAGGTCGAGCAAGGCGAGGCCGTCCCAGCACTCTGAGGTTCAGGTTCTGAATGGCTGCTCTGCACCAGGTATCACCAGAAATGAGCCCTCACCAGGTATCACCAGATGAGAACCCTGCACCAGGTATCACCACATGAGAACCCTGCACCAGGTATCACCAGATGAGAACCCTGCACCAGGTACCACCAGATGGGAACCCTGCACCAGGAGTCCATCACTTAGGTGAAGGTGGTGGGGAACGCAGTGTCCATCCTGCAAATGGAACCGCTGCTCCCAACCAGTGGAGAAACCAGCCTCCCTCGACAGACCTGGATTTAAGCAATGGTCAGAGCAACGGGCTCCAATATCGATGGATCTGATTGGCTGTTATGATTCAGTGACGGAATTTGTTCAAGCAACCAGACTTTGTTAATTGTTTTCATGGCAGTTTGCATCTGATGCATTTAAGTAAAACCAAAAAACACTCTATGCAAATGTTCTTTTTGCTGCTGAGGGGATGTCTCTGCCCGGTACACATTGTTATGGTTTTATTACCTTCACACTCAGAACTTATGCTCATTAGCTGATGTGTCACAACAGAGCTA
The DNA here is from genome assembly GCF_000690725.1 of Stegastes partitus. Taxonomy (NCBI): domain Eukaryota; kingdom Metazoa; phylum Chordata; class Actinopteri; family Pomacentridae; genus Stegastes; species Stegastes partitus. Next base: position 290,256 of record NW_007578341.1, read on the forward strand.
CATACTTCACACAAGCACCATTAGAAATGAATGGCGGTGAATGACGTCGTAGCTTTTCAGGGTTAAACACTTCACTGTTTGGACTCCTGACACACGGCATCAACATTATTTTTAAAGACAAACATAACGCTATGGTTGTTTTGTATGCTTGTTTATAAGATTATATTTACATTCTTATGGCATCACTTAATCCTGGACTCATTCTACAGTGCTTGTTGTATTACAGCAGAGTGTGAAGTTAAGTCTTTAAACCCCCAAACTCACCCATTTACCCAGTGTCTTACACAACACACACATAATCAGATTCCATAACACAACACACCTTTGATTCGACTGCTACGAGACGACACAGGAGGAGATTTGGGCTGGCGTTGAGTTGCATGAAATGAGCTGAATGAAGGTGAAGACTGGCTTACAGGATTATAAGGTTTCTATACTGAATGAGGATAATGCGATTGGAAAATGAGACATGGGAAGAGGATCAGGTCGGTCTTCTCTGGGTGAATGGGATAAGCGGCGCGGCGCTGCCTTGGTGGTGACACACCAGCAGTAGGCCAGTTGATTACACGTCAACAGAGCATCAGAGCGCTGATTGGATGACTGATTTTTTTTACATAACATACCACCACATAGCATGGAGATCTGAGGTTAAATACACCACACACCTGTCAGGACTGCTTATAAAGTCTTCACCACTCAGCTGTTTGAGTCCCTGTGATGTGCGCTGGAACACATGCACAGAGAAGTTTGCAAGAAGTTTCCTAATTGATCCCTCAATTAACCTTGCACGGTTACTTTAATTAAATTCTGCTGCGTTGAGATATTTCTGATTTTTACTCTGCTATGCCTCCTCTTCTCTTTATCAACTCTATTTAATATAATTTTGCAACAAATCACAAATCAGACCACAAGAAAAAATCTCACACTGACGTTCTCTGTCGTGTAGACACTTCAACAATCTAATTAAAATCCAATCCATTCCGATCATTTATTGAACTATGAGAAGATAACGCGCTGACATCGTCACTGATGGGGTTCTTTGCACCAGAGGTGTAATGAAAATAATGCATTGCTTCAGCACCTGTCTGACTGAGAGCCAGATGTAGCAGGAGCAGCTGAAGTTGTGAAGGTACTGAGGGATATATGAGCAGGCAATTAAAACATTTATAGCCAGCATCTGGTGATCCGGGGCTGATAATAACGCGGCTCGTGTTTTGTGTTGAGGGTGCACCGGAGTCATTAGGAGCGTGCATGCGTCGGTTTTGTAGCCCAACTCAAGTGCCTTCATTTCCACTTTAACTGACAAGCAATTGGATTTATGAGCGCATAACAAAGTGTTTGTCCAACAGTGTCACGCAAAGAAAGCAGAGTTTATTGGCCGCCGATGGTATTTTCTACATATCCCACTCTTGAGAGGCAACGCGGGCATCTGTGCAGAGAACAATGTATGCAAGCGATTATTACCGCCTCATCCCCGACTGCTCCGAGCTGAGAGCCGCAATAAAGAGACATGCTCGATGTGAAGCCACCGCTTTGTTTCGTTTTAACTGAAAGGTTAGCCACATACCCTCTATTTCAAAAGGAAATTTTCACTTGCAAAAAATGATGGCAGGCTTTTGATTCACGCTCAAATGCATTAGCGGCCATTAGTGGGAGCTGACTGCTTTTATTAGCAGATGCTCTGAGCTGCAGCACCAGCGGCTGAACAAAGACCTCCACTCACACGACGTCACTGATGGTCTGTTCAGTAACCAAAATGTTTCACGTACACATGTATATATATTGATATATAAATTATATCAGTGAATAAAATAATAACAGTCTCTATGCCAGTTGCTTCTGTATACACCAAGCATCGATCGCTTCCTGTTGCTAAGTCATTCAGAATCCAACCAGCGAGTAGCAGAGCCCTGGTTCTGATCCACTCAGACTCCAGACAATCTCCCCCACGCAAACAAGAAAAGATAGCTCGACTGCTAGCATTTTATGGTGAAATACATGTAAAAACAATTTCATATACCACGTTTTCTTCATTAGAAGGCCAATAGAAGTTATTTGCATGTGTTATC
>NW_007578341.1:292842-301531 GCF_000690725.1 Stegastes partitus
TGAATGCATTTCCTTCCTTGTGTTCTCAACATTTCATGAGTTTACATCCGTGTTTACCAACCAGCTCGTCTTCTCTCCTGCTTCACTTCTTTTCACACTAACACTATATTTCTCTGCAGCCCTCAACTGTCAATCAGCCGAATCGTGTAAAAACTGTTGGCAGGAAAGTGTATTTTGCTATGTGTGTGTGTGTCCTTGTGCACGGTACAAACTAAACTGTCAACCACTTCTAACAACAAGAATGTGACATGTAAAGTAATCACAACAACACGCGGAGCATTTAAAAGGCTGCGTTCTACACACACACACTTATTCCTACAAGTATGTTCTTTACTAAATATAGATTGAAGAAAAGGAACTTTAATCAATGTCTAGAAATTAAACAGTGCATTTACAAGACTTCAATGTAATTATGACTGCATTCCCAAAGAAAATACCTCAGCTTATTGATTGCAATTAAGTGACTTCACAGACGCTACAGGGGAAAAAAAAAAAGTCTGAACCGTAATTTCTAAATGCACCTATTCAGATGTAATCATCTGGTAAATTATGCTCTACATTTCTTTATGTATAATTATATTGTGCATTGATCCTGTTTCACCCTATTATACAAACAGCACAGGAACAACAGGCAATCCAGCACCGCATCACACGCATATCAAACGTGATTTCTTTGAAACACTCCAGCGAAAATTGGATGTTGTCTGCATCAGTAGAAGACACAGATGAAACCAATCGAGGACAAATAAACACACACACACTCTGTTCTCGTAGCTTCTCCTTTGGACGTAGGTCAGGTCAGATATTCATCAGATATAGAAAAATTAAAGGACAACCCTGACCTAGTGGCTCTGATCTATTCTAAGGTTTTCTTCTTCCAGGATGACAAAGTCCCATCCACAGGGCAGGAGGGGTCACCAGATGTAAACACGACTGAATACCTCCAGTATTTCAATTAAAGTGTCAGACGGGGCTCTTTTGATCTTTTGAAACGATGGTGTTCATCCCTCCAGTAGAGTTCCAGGAGAACTAATGCCAACTTAGGCCCCATTTACACATTGCAAAAACAGTGATATTTGATATTGAAGCTACGAGTCACCGAAAACGATCATTTTTGAAAACTCCGGCCACAGTGGAGATTTGGAAAAACTCCGTCTTTACGTTTGCATGTAGACCGGAGGAGACGGAGTTTGACATCACATTATGTGACAAAAGCATCATATGTGTGTAACCCATGTTTACACTGGGTACTGTTATAAAAACAGAGCCAATATGTCCATATACTTGGACTGACATGTTTCCTAGGCAATATTTTCAAGTATTTTACTTGTTGTGTACTCTAACACCACATTTAGGAGTAGCTCCCCTTGTCTGTTGGTCCAAACAAACAACCCTCGCACAATTATCGTTGAAGTAACAGGAAGTAATTGGTGCCATTCATTGTTGTGTTTTTTTCCAGGATACTAGTTACACTGCCCCCTATAGGTCTGGCAGCTCATAGCAGCTCTTAACGACGTGTTTGTGTAAACGAAGATTTTTTTGAAAACGATCTGGGGAGAATAATGTTGTTTTTGAAAACATAGATCTGTTTTTGTGAATACCGGCTACGTGTAAACGCGACCTTACACTGAAGCTGCCCTAATAAAACACTTAATGTTGTTTTTCTTTAATCTGTACATGGTTTAAAGCACAACACAAGCCTTCACCTACATTGAAGACAACGTCACGAGCCTGTCTGCCACAACTCTTCAACAAATAATATCCATACACAGCTAAACTGCATTCTCATTTCTGTTTTGAAAGAAACACATCTCTTCCCCATAAAGGTGAGACTGTGACGCTGTAGGTAACACTTCCAGTTGGAAAGCCAAGCAAAGATCGAGTCAAGAGGCTGGAGACTTAAGATTTGGTGTTTCTCCTCCATTTTCTGGGTTGCCAGGGTAACGAGTGCTCTAATGCACAGTTGGTTAAGGAAGGAATAAAATACAGTCATGCACAAAAGTTTACCTACACTTGTAAAGACCATCAATATCATGACAGTCTTGAGGTCCCAGTTTGTTTGGCGACAGCATCCACATGTAACCAGTGTTTCTCTCAAAACATTAATGCAGGTTAGTCATACATCTTTAGGGCTCACCACCATCTCTGCAGAGGCCGACTGCTTTTCTAAACAGAAGACCACAACGAAGCACCACGACGGGAAGTGTTTTAAAGTAAACCTGCATTCTGTGGCCCCTTACGAGCCATTAATGCTCATAATGGTTACACAGTTCACAGAGGACGCTCATCAACGATAAGTGTTGTTTCTGTTTCTCCCATTAAAAAAAAAAAAAAAGGAAGGTGGAAATATGTGAAGCACCATTTATAGGGTCAAGTGCATCTCGACTCTTAGCTCACCTGTGGTGTGTATTCAAGCTGAGGCAGGCAGAAGTGAGCAATAAATAAACAGCAGTGCTATGAGTGCCAGTCAACGTGAATGGCAGGGCAATCCATTTCAGACCACTGAGAACTAATTAGCCAGCAGCAGAGGAAAGGAAATGGAGGGAGAGGCTCTTCTCGGGCCTAACAAGACCATTTTCAACCTTCAACTTTCTCCATCTCCATATGACATATCAGTCTGAGATTTACGGCGTTTACACCGACCATCTGTCTGCTTTCGCACCTTCCTCGCACCGTCCAACACTTCAGAAAGACGAGGAAGTCTGCTCACTGATCAGCCGCTCCCAAAACACAGGTAGACCAGAGACTCAGAAATGACTTTTCTTTTTTAATGACGTGAAGGTCTGGATGGGCTCAGGAACTAAAGCTGCTTCGTTTGGTTCGCTACGAGCTACAAGTCTGACAGAAGAATCGAGCTTTATGCTTCTCCCGCTTCTTGAGGGGGAACAGAAATAATTACGACCGCGATCGCTGGACTGAAATTCAAACCTGAAAGAGAATACATCGTGCATAGAGTCGAGCCTTTTCTCCTCCTAGTTTGGTTTGTCTTTGTAACAGCAAGTGAACTGGACCTGAGCTCATCTGCCACGTTGCATGAAGACTGTTTCAGTAAGTGTCTCAATTTCACTTTAAAATTTAAAGAACAGGAGGTGTGATTGTGTTTATTGTGAACTTCAGCTGCCTCTTGGCATCACAGCAAACAGAACCGAAGACAACAGTGGTGTCATCTGGCTTTCTGTTGTGCCCACTTTTGACTTAGCGACTTCCTCGAATGTCTTTCAGCGTTCGGCGGAGAACATGTCTTAAAATATCCGAACGTTTCAGCTTGTAGGTGGAGAAAGCACTGGGGATGTTCTCAGCCAGTGGATTTTCTGTATCGCTGCTGAATCTAAGACGACGAGTATAAAAAGCCGGGGCTCTGACAAACTGCTCACTTTTTCTCCTCTGAAACACAATCCCAGCTGTAAATCTGTGATCATTTAGATACGTACATATTTTATTTTATCTACATTTAGTCGGTTATTAATTACAAGAGAAGAACAAGCCTCTGTTAAAGCAAAGTGTAAGCTAAATCCCAAGCAAGCAGCACGACCACAGATGGATTTTTGTCGTGTTTGAAGTGATCATTTCTTATTAAAAAGTAAGAGAAGCATAGTACGTATATTCCAATTAACTCTACCACCGCTCCCTACAAAGCATCCATCCATCCATCCATTATCTATCTAAACACCTTAATCCTCACTGGGGTCGTGGGGGGCTGGAACCCAAAAACAAACAAAAACAAACACTGGCCTGACCCCCAACACTTCATCACACAATTATTTTTTTGTTTTAATTACAGCAGCTCCTTCCTGTGGCTTCTAATGGAGTAACTCTGCAGACCAGACTGGTTGGTATGCACCGCCGACACCTTCTCCGTCCACTCCTCCTAAACAAGCTCTAATAAATGTTATTTCCCAAGGTGGCAGAAAGAATTAAAAGGAGGACATCATTTAGGTGTTCATCATTAATTCTCAATATAAATTCTAATTTTAACATTAACCTTCACTTTGAGCTCATTCTTCACTGTAATATAAAGTCTCTATAGGAATAAGCACAATCACGGCTAGAAGGAGAGCAGCTTAGACGTGATTAACACAAGAATGATGCCAAAAATCAGACAGAAAGAAAAAGCCAAAGTAAAAATTATTTGAATATATATTTTACAAAAACTGGAGTCTTAGGGCCACATTAAGAAAAATATTTTTCCACGGACGTCGAGAATAAAGCAGAAAATGAATCAATTCTGAACAAAGAACCTTCGGAATAGATTCATTTTCTTGCAGATTCTTTTCCAAGTCCTGATACGAACGATAATGTGGTGCTGATGCGCCGAACGATGAAACATCTCCTGGTTTGTGAAACTGATGCTGAAGTACAACTAATGGCCGGGAGGCGCAAAACAAATTTACAAGCGGCGAAACACTTTTACAAGTAAAATCAACCGGAAAGGGAATGAACCAACTCTGGGGTTGAACCAGAAGTGCTAACGGGGAGCAGCCAATGAGAGATGTTGTTGTCATTTATGGTGTTCATGGTGACCAGAGATGGACAGCGACAGAATGATGTTTTGCCCGTTTTGAGCCGATTAACGCGGTTATAACCTGGCTTCATTCAGTTTGCTTTGAATCATGTAAACACATCATCATGTCTACAATCACAGCGTCCCTCGTTAACACATCTGATGCACTGCTGCAGCATATCTGGTCCTTCTGTCTGGTCCACGCCCCTGAAAAATCCTACAGACCAACCACACGACAAACAAAACCGCGTTCAGAGGGTTAATACTGCTTCCTCTTGTAGTCATTGTTAGATGAGATCAAAGTCAAGAAGCGAACCGTTCGTCCGTCTGATTTATTTCTCTAGAAGCGCTCTGAGATCACGTCAAAGCGAGAGCAAGTGAAAATAAGTCGTATATCAAAGGAAGGTCGCTGCAGGATGTCCTGACCTCGTGTGTTCATGTGACAGAAGACGCTTCCACAGGTGCTCCGCCTCCATCTATTTCTGCTGAAACACATCACTCACCTCCCAGTTCTCTTCCTTTGAACTGGCTTTTGTTGTGCTCTAATATATAAAGGGACAATCCGCCCATTTAACACACAGATCACTGAGTTTACAGGGAAGGACTGTGTTGCTTGTGAACATTATGACGCTGCTACGAAACCCAGGTGTTAACGGCTCCTTAAGGATGGAAGTATCTCCCAACTAGTCAGTCAGAGCTGATGAAGCCTCTTGGATGAGAGGTGGAACGTCTTCAAGGAACTCAGTTGATTAATCTACAAGAATAAGCATGACCTGGATGACTGAGAATCTTCAGACATGAAAACTCTACCTGACTTCACCAGTTTTCAAGCATTCACTGGTAAATAACAACTTACTTCAAGGTGAAACAGCACCTTGATATTTTCTGGTATCTCTGCTGGAGATGAACCGAGGCCACATCTGCCTTCAAAATGCAAAGGCTCCTTTCTTACAACATGCCGTCACACTCAACCCATCATGTCCAGATTTGATAAGAGGATCTTTTAGAACCATCTTTAGATACCGGCTCCCTTAACGCCTCGTTAATATCCCCCATTATGGAGAACGGGACGGAAGCGTGAGTGGAAGTTCTGTTTAAGAGCAACAGACCAGTTTGTTTGCTCGCCGTCCTCTTTCCGGCTCATTTAGGAAAGCCTACGTGTGACAATTCCCCGAGCCTGAAAGCGAGATAAGAAGCTTATCCACCAAATGATACCTAATACAAGCATGACTGAGGTTTGTGGAGGCTTTTGTTATTAAAGTGGTTTAAGGGCTTCGGGCCAACATAAGTGCACATATGGTTTAGTGAAATGCTGCTGGTAACGCTCTCGGTGCAGCGAGACATCCGGACTGTGTTGACATGTTCAACGCTGGGACTCTTATTAAACTCCATTGTGCCTCTAAAGCTGCTCTCAGATCTGTCCTGCTGCTCCGTCAGCACACTCACTCTCCCATAACAAAAGTCGTGTCAACAGAAATAAATCACTAGTTACTGCTAAGGTTGGCAAATGTGAGCATTAGTTAACAGTCTGTGTAATTATGTCATCTCAGCTCCGGGCCCCGGGGACTGTGTTCGGGCTCAGCCTTTATTCCTTCATCATCACAATCCAACAGAACGCAATTACCAGAGCTCAAGACGGAGCCAAGTGTACGTTGACAAACAGATCGACATGTCTGTTTTAATGGAACAGAAGTGTGTGTGCGCGCGACAATTAAGTGTTTAATCCACGACGCTTAGCATCCATTAAAACAGAATCAGAACTCTCGGCGCTGCTCGAAGAAGGAGCGAAACTGAGCAACAGCTGAAAAAGCTCGACGGAGCGAAAGGCCCGAGTGAAGCCTGGGAATTAATGTTCCCACACAACAGGTAAAAACACGTATTAATTGGTCCGGTAATGAAATATTACAGATGAGGAAACCATCCCCTGGTTCTTTATTAGACTGTACCTGCCATTCATCAGCCAAATCAATTACTCTGACAGGTTTTGCACCGTCAGGAATGTGCATTATATTTATACCTGCCCAGACTGCAGACACAGCCCGGGAGAAGATCCAGAAATACTGCGAGAGACACGGCGTGTAAAAAGAGCATAAAAGACAAAGAACAAAGACAGACGGCCCGGTTAGACTCGACTCGCAAGAAGAATGCTCTGCCTTTTTCTCTCAAGGCTATTTGGTGCGAAGCTTAATATAGCATATAATAGCAACGGCATAAAAACGAGCGTCTTCAACTCTGTTTGACAAACGGCGGCGTGATCTTTGCTGCAGAAGACATCCATCTGAGCCCACAGACTGCACCGAGTGATGTTATTTATAATTGGCTGAACGGTGAGTCCTCGTGGTCACATTTATTAGCCGTCCCGACATTTCAGATGCTTCAATAATAAACATTCTCAGTGCAAAAAACCCACTCGCTGAATGGCTGGAACGGGACAAAAATGCAGCGTAATCACTTATCTGTTTCTTTGTGCCTTGATGTCTACTGAGTACACTACAGAGTATTACAGCAGAGGGCGGGTGTGGGACTACTCGGTAACCACTCAAAGTACTGCGTGCACTACCCGTAACCCTCCCTCTGGCTCCACCATGCATGCCTGGCTGCTTGATTTAGCTCAAAGCACTAATGTTCTCGGGAGTGCGCTCGCAGGATAAAGCAAGTTGAGCAGCGCCAAGGAAATGACAGCTTTTACAGCTTGTAAGGAACTGCTGGAAAATGCACTACAGGCCTGACACACAGTACGCCGGCAGGAAATATGGCTTGTGCCGCTTTTTACGACCAATATCCTGTGGGTTATGCCTCCGCGTCTGAAGGAAGGTGGAATCCGAGACGTTTTTAAGGAGCTGTCACTCCGTTGCACATCCGAGGTCGGCTCCTGCAGCACCGCCAGCTCTTTGTGGCGGGCCCGGGGTCTCCTGGGAGGATAAGCTGCGCGACCAAAATATGGCAGGACTCCGTGACCTCGATGACAGTCCACTCTCTGCCCCCCATCCACCTGTCTGTCAAGCCTCCCTCGGGTCGCCGCTAAACACAGATGACAGCTTTCGGCACCGGGGAGAGCTGTGATGTGTCAGCCGGGGATAAACTCGCCTCCGCTGCCGTTGGAGGTTATCAAATTATCAAAGCAACTGCATTCAGCTGATGATGTCAGTGCTTTGTATGAGCATAACTAATGGTGTGTCGGGCCGCTGATTTTCCCCATACATCAGCCGGGAGAGACGGCGCTTTGCAGGAGAGACACCCCGTCTCGCTGAAATCTGTGCCACCTGTCACCTGTCAGACACCCATCGCGCAGAGAAGTCGCAGACAGAGGATGTGCTGAGTAAGGCTGAAAGCGCATGAGAGGGAAGGACGGGGTAGGAGAAGGAAACAGGAGATAGGAGAAATGCTGTAAGTGGCTGCTAAAAGACAGGCTGAGGATTCTGTGCGAGCGGAGAGGAGAAGCGAGTGATTATCGCTGCACTATTGCAATCACGCAAAAGGTCCCCAGTGTGGAACCAATCAAGGGCAGTTTTCCTTTGCTTCAGAAAGCAACACTTTGAAAAGATTAGATAAGAGGAAGAAACCTTAATTGAAGGAGAAAAGTGCAAAACGCTGCTCACCAACAATGTTATTTTCCACTTCAAATCCGCGGCTTTAGAGAGAAGAAGACGAAACAGACGAGTAAGACAAAGCGCGAGTAAGCAGAACTAAAAACGGACACAGACGGACGGACAACACGTCTGACAAGCGCCTCGGCAGCCACTTGACATTTCATGCGCAAAGAAACTAATGAGATCAGTAACAGATAAAGTGCACAGCGTTTCTTCAGACAAGTGTTTCTCCGCTTTTCTTTTTTTACTTTTACTAGATTCAGTTTACAGCGTCATAGTTTCTGTCAGTCAGGCAACCCATCGACGGTCAGGTGAGCAGGAAAAGGTTGAGGGGAAAGGTTGTCTTTTGAGTAAGTGGAGGAGAGCAACATGACATGAACCTTCACTTCACTCGCAGCGCTGACAGACGAGCCGATGGACTCCGGGGAAGAAAAATACATAAATGGTGAATGACATTTTTACAAGCCGAGATAAAAAAAAACAAGATGCGCCTGACATGCTGGTCTTTCCAAACGCAGCCCAACAAAAGCTGTCAAAACTGGAGCAAACATGTCGACGCTGATCCATCTGAGTCACGGCTACGTCTCTTACATAAGAC
>NW_007578341.1:303881-306555 GCF_000690725.1 Stegastes partitus
CACACACACACACACACACACACACACACACACACACAGACAGCACAAGGCTGTCGTGTGAAGATCAAAGTAAGCGAAAGGACTATGAAGGCAAAGAACACTGGAGAGGAGACAAATGTGATGTAGGAGGTTCTTGGAACACAAAACACTTGAAAGCCGAGTCGCTCAAAGTGTTTCAACGGAGTAAAAAGGAAGACCAAACATTGTCCCTGCATGTCAGACATAACAGGATGCACGCTGGTAGGTGGAAACACACACACACACACACACACACACTGCCTGTCATCTCTGTCCCAGGCTAAGCTCGGCAGTTGTGCAGCGCCTGGCACATTGAGTTCTCCATCCGCCGGTGCATGTTTGAGAGCACACAGCTGTACCGCACAGCGAGGGTGAGTGGAACAATGGGTCTGACAAAACACACACACACACGTCTCATCTGCCCACACACACAGGAAAACAGATCTGTGTGAATTCCTCCGAAGCACCACGGAGGCCTGGGACCAATCCAAGGATCCAGAGGAGAGCGAACGTCCAGTCCGGGGACTCAGCGATACTCAGTCTGAACACAAACGTAACCTTGACTGTCCTGAACAACACCCGAGTCAACGCTGCTCCTGCAAGTCGGTGCAGTTTCCGTCATAACCCCCCTAAAAATGAATCTTTTCTACCAGTCTGGTTCTAAATAATAAATAACTTGGGATTTTGTGGCAGTGGACAAAAAAAAAAAAAAGCTTCTCCTGAAAGTACTCAGTTTTTCAGCTGATCTCTTAAACTGTAAGTACGACGTCCAGTTTGTTTTAACGGGTGGAAACAAACGAGGTGCTCACATGCACTAAGATAACCCGGTTACAGTCCGTTCTGTCAGATGAGTTCTTCGTTGTCATGTAAACCAGTATATCTGCTGTGGTGTATTATATTTCTGCTGCACATGATTAACCAGGTTTTACAAGTTTAAATGTGCCAAACAAAACACTACCGACAGGAAATAACAGGACAGATCTTTACACCACCGAGTCCTCTGTAGGTCTGAATAAGTCTGCTGGACACCTGACTGATTGTGATTTGCCTTTGTGCTGTAAAGCCCTCTCTGCCTGCCGGTCCTCTCAAACCATGCATTAAAATGAAGGTCGGGGTAATACAAGGGCAGGAAGCTGATGACTGACCTGAATATTCAGGATAAAACGCAGCACAATCACCTCTGTACTACCCCAGATAAACATCACTGTTGGAACTTTTAGAATTTTAGGTTGAATATGGAATCTGTGTGCATAGTATGTTAAATCACCTTAGATCCAGATTAATGTATTTGTCATGTGCAGGTTAACACACAGTCAGCTATGAAATGTGTTGGACAAGAAGAACCAATCGACTCCCTGCTCACAACACCAGAGAGACTAAAAACACAAGAGAAAATAGGAAAAACATTCCCACTAAGATGGAAAACGTATATGTGTCTATATGCGTGTGCAGGATCCAGAGCTAAAAACAGGAATGTGTCCTTTACATGATATTTTCACTCTATGAATTCCTCAAGAGCATCCTCTGTCGTGTATTTGTTCACGTCACTGCATTTAAGCGGTCAGCATTATCTGTGACACCCACAGCTCAGCGGAACATCGTACCGGCTGGAAATTAGCCCGTTGTGTGGAAAGCCATTAGCTTTCAAATAGCAAAGTTGTCACCCTGGAAAGTAGTTGGAGGTGCGCTGCCTTCGCCCTGCAGCTCTTCGTCTAATAGCTCAGAGTGGTTCTTTAGCATTCCACTGATGAGAAAACGCAGAGTCTGGTTTTGGAGATGCATTTTTGATGAAGCTTGGTCATCTGAATAACAACAAGATTTGTTTTTTTTTTGCAGTTGAGGCATTTAAATGCTTCTACCATCAAACACATACAGTCAAAAACAGTTGATGTACATGAGCAGCAGCTTAATCCTCATGTGGCTGCAGGAGAGGGAGGCTGAAATAAAATCTCATGCTGCATTCTGTGACAGGTGTAGGACTCTGAAAGGACAATGAATTATAATGCAAAAAAACTGTCAACCGTAAATGACAATTAAATGGAGTTTGGTGTCACTAAGATAGCAGAGGATACAACTTTAATGTCATGTATAATACAGCTGATCAGATCATTAAACATGCATGATTCATTTCACTGCACGCTGCTCATTGTAAAAACTAATCAGACGCTAATGCTGCTACCAAGTTCTTTGCATTTGAAAAAAAAATCTATTTTACTGGATACATGGGGATAGAAGAGACTGAACAGAGCCTCACATCAGGTCTTTGTTAGCATGTACAGGTGCTCACTTGCCTCCCAGCTCCTCTGAAGGGTCCCTCTGGTCAGAGATGAGGGGGTCATTACCATTTCAGCAGTTCTGGTTCAAGAGCCAGACTCGTCTATTAGCCTGAGACTTCAGCTGGAGACAAAGCACAACGTGCTGAGTGTGTTTTGATTCTCTGCTGCAATATTTATTTCACAGGAGTCCAGGCTTATCATATAATAATGCAGAAATAACATCCCAGAGCTGAGCAGCAACAACAACACTTATTATTTTGGCTTTAGCGATGTTTACCGAACAACCCGAACTTTTAGACACAAATACGTTTAAACTGATGGTAAACCCCCGACATAGCGTTCACCTGACTGTGCAGGGCTCAGAATGTAAAAGAAATCAC
>NW_007578341.1:307439-316165 GCF_000690725.1 Stegastes partitus
AAAAAACACACTGACGGTTCCTCCTGTCGCACCACAAAACCTGCTCAGGAATGGCTCAACGAAGGAATACGACCAAAAGCTGAAGGTGTTGCTCCGACCACAAAACTCCTGATCCAATCAATCATGCACAGGATGCATCAGATCAACCCGAACCTCCACGGTTCCTGTGTGGCTGGTGGGTCGGAGCAGGTTTGTACAGAACAAGGGGAGCTACACAATACTGGGCAGGTGGTTTTAATGTTGTGGCTGATCGGTGCACCTCTGAAGGAAAACGTCATTTAAAGTAAGTAAAGCCGTCATCTCAAACTACACAAGTTTACACTCCGAGCAGTTTCTGACTTTCACCCCTTTTTGCATTATTGATTTTTCCTTGTTGGTGTTTTCGTTGTTTTCTACTCTGAATATTCTTTCACATAAATAATAATAATAATCATAAGCTTCAGTTATTCAGTTAAGCAAGCCGGCTACCAAAAGCCGACGACCGCTCTGCCTCACAAAGGCTCTCGTTCTTTTTAAAGAGCTAAAGTATCAATGCATTTAAATATAATATTCCACTGCCAAAAGCATATTTCCTGCACAAAGACAAAATGGGCTTATAAGCTGGCACAGAGTGGAAATTTAACAAGTGTATGGATCGGCGAGCAGCAGCGCTAAGCTTGGCTGACAGACAGATTGAAAACAGAGGAGAAATCAATCAGCGAATGTGCAGGCTCAACAATGCATTGCTAATTTTACTAAAGGCAGACAAGAAGCAAAAAGAAAAGGAGGAGGAGAAAGAGAGAAAGTGGAGATAGAGAGGCAGAGGGAGATATATATATATGTGTGTGTGTGTGTAGCAGCCGTTTTCATTTGTTAGGATCTCCCCCTCTGCCCTGCGATAGACTGATCGATGTCTTCGGGGTGGATTAACTGGAGAACCCCCATCAGCTGAACCCATTCAAACGCTGAAAGCACCCACAAAGGGAGTGGGTGGGAACGGCGACACAGACCACGTCTTTCCTCTCGGCTGGATCTAGCTCATTACCTGTGTTTGTCTTGGAACCGAGTGCAATTTACATCCAGCCAGGCCTGTGAAATCACTTGAACCTGAACAGTGCGGGGCTCGGCCGCCACAGCCGACAGAAACAAACACAAAAGAGGACATTTTAATGGGAGCGATTCACGTCGGCGCGGCTCTCAGAGGGATAGACTACCAGAGCAAATGCACACTTTCAGCGGTCTGGTATTTCTTTATAGTCTCCATGCAGTCTGCGGGTCGCGACCTGAGCAGAGGGATGATGATACTTGGTATGCTGATGGGCTTTCAAGCATGTCTGTGGACACACACTCCAAACACGATATGCCTACAAGAATGTGCACAGCCACCATTTAGACGTTACACATAAAGACAGACAAACTGAAGTCCAGGTTGTTTCCACTTATCACAGAGTGTGTTATTGGACATTTAGTGACCACATTACTAAAGGTCTCTCTTTTCTTTTCTTTTCCTTAAACAAGTGCTGAAACAAACGAATTACTCGTCAACAGATGGACAGACGTTTGATAATTGTTTAAATAGAAAACAAAAATGTTTATTCCAGCTTCTCAGATATGAAGAGTTGCTGCTTTTTTTAAACCTGTGTGTAACTGCAAATTAAATTATCTTTAGGCTTTGGGGTGTTTTGGGAGCAGCAAGCATCGTTACATGTTCCTGTTCTTCTTTTTTTTTTTTCAATAAAATGAAGAACAAGTGATTAAAAACGTTCAGCTGGAGATCCCTAAAGTTACAGGAGACACTGCAGAACTTGCATAGATTACTTTATTTAATGATCTGTCACGTGTTAAAACAGTGATACTCAATGTGAGATCATGTCAGACGTGAAAGTCATTTTGAAATGTTCACTAAGCTGTGGTGTGGCTTCCATCAGCCTGCGTCTCTGTTCACATTGTACCACAATAAACAACAACATAAACAATAAGCATCACAGTGTGTTTTTTAAAGAGTTGCTGTGCAATATGGATTTTTTCCACTTTTAAAAGTAACCCCCCTAAAAAAATAGGTTGATCTGAGAAGCGTGCTCAACTTGTTCCCATTCTGGACACTGTTTAACTAACATAAGGTGGACCTCCAACATGTGGTGCCTCACTAACGAACATCTCCCCGGAGACTGGAGTGGATTACAGAGGAACAGTTAGAGCTCCAGTACATGAAGTCGTACAGGAGTCAAATGTACACAATTAAAAGGGCGTCATCTTCTGTGCTGGGGCGTAGGCATCAGGGTGGAGGACGCCAACAGACTGAACAAACTCATCAGGAGAGCCCAGTCTGTTGTTGGCTGGAGGAGGTGGTGGAGCAGAGGACCAACCTGCTGGTCATCGTGGACAACACCTCGCATCCCCTCCATCAAACTGTGGACAACCTGAGGAGCAGCTTCAGCAGCAGACTGATACGACCCCGCCGCTCCAAGGAACCATACAGGAGGTCGTTCCTCTTTAATGCTTCATTATAAGCACATATGCACATTTCTGTATCTCTCTTATATATTCTTGTACATTTTGTTGACTTCTTCTATATTTTCTACATATATTTATCTTATTCTACCTTCATTTTACACCCTACCCTACTTTTTTGTGTTGTCTTTTTGCTTCGTTTACCCCCTTTGTTGAATGTTCATGCTGCTGTAACACCTCTGGGATGAATAAAGTCTAAAACTCTGGCAGGTGTGACTAAACATCTGCATTGGTCATAACAGGACGCCCGGCCTTAGCAGTGTGTCTGCTGGTGACCTGCTCACATCGACAGCATTTCTCAGTTTCAACACGGGAGGAATCTGACATCATTTCACTCTCTCCAAACTAATTTGTGGCCATGAATCTGCTATGCCTCACTGCAGTAACTGGAGACTTCTCTGCGCACAGCCACCCAGCAGAGGCATTCAGGGAACATCACTAAATTGCAGCATCTACCACATGCCTGACTATGAGATGCATGAAGGGAATTTTCTAAAATGTAGCTTTAAAAAACAACTTGGTCACACGCTGCCTCTAAACTGCGAGTCTCTGCACACGCATCAGTCACGCTGCACCACCCACCAACACCAGTAAATTCTTAACCTGTGGGAAACACTGAGGTGTGATGAAACAGCCAGCATTATGCACTGCCGTTATTGCAGAGAGTGCACTCAAAGCCTGGCAGGGAAATGAGTTTTTGCAGCATCAACATTCCAAATTGAAATGTTAGAAAAGCACAATGCCTGCAGGAAACTCGTCTTGTGCTGTGATGGGTACGTGGCCGGCAGAGCAGCCCCCCTTTCAGCAGCAAAGGAGTCGGAAACGATAATAAAACTCAACATCAACACAGCCAAGGAACAGGTACCGCTAAGTCTCAGATCACCGTGATGAAAAAGAACGACTTCACGTACAAAACAGTGATCTTTACTGCTGTTTACAATCACTTGCTTAATGTGCTAAGAAATCCCCAATGCTGGAAATGCAGCTGACAAAAAAGCAAATACTGGAAATGTACTCGTCCATGACAAAGTGTGCTGAAAAGGTCTTGGTGCTCACAGACGATGTGCTGGTTTCTAGCCCTGCGATACATTTCCTTTACCATTAAGGCATTTTCCTAATGTAGCTGTCATTGATAATCCACAATATCAGGTTTAGATGTTCACAGGTGGGATAAAATAAGAAAATACGGTGAATATACACAGTCGTGACTCAATAATCCGACCCTCAACAATCCTAAACCTTGCTATCTGACAGATTTTTACGATAACGGCATATTATCTGACTGAACAATCCCACAGATTGGCTACGTTCACACTGCAGGACTTGATGCTCAATGAGGATTTCTTTGTGACTTCCTTCACGTTTCCACTTCAATGCGACTTGTATGTGATCTGCTGTGTGAACTTCATACGAGCCAAAAGTGTCCCGCATGCGCACAAGAGGACACGACGACGTCACACGCAGCGAGCGTGCTCAGTGTTTATGGAAGTAAACATGGATGGTAACGGTGGAGCGTATCTGCCACTCCCCCGCCGCCACCGATGGAGGAAACAGAAGTGTGAGCGCTAACTAAACTAGCATCAGCAGCCAAGTACTGCCTGTGTGTTCTGGACACTTCCACCCCGTCAGAGCGCTGCCCCGGGGTGGAAGTGTCCCCCGACCGCACAGAATATTCAGATATTCAGCATTATTGAGCCCAGAAAGTTCTATTGGGACCAGCCCTACTAGTTATTATAACAACTATGAACAATAATTAACAACTAATGAGCCTTCCAGCATCAAGCCCTCCTTGTATCTGGACCTCCGTCTTGACAATCCGACATAAAAGAAGGTTTTACATTTAGTGTCAGATTATCGAGTCACGTCTGTATATAATAGAAGCATAGGCAGGACTATTTATCATGACATTGTAATGATTGTAGCTGTAAAGCCAAAGGTCCTCATCATGTGCGATTTATCCATTTGAACTATACGTTGGCGAAAACCATTCAACATTTTGTAATTTTCCAGCTCTGGTTGGTTTGGAGGATAGCTTTCTGTGCTCACAAACACATACTGGACTGTCCAAGGCCATAAGATTACCAGATGTGAATTCTCTAATTAAGCAATATTGCCCTTTTAATTCAACTAATCACTTCTGCTGCAGCAATCCCTTCTCATTATCTGGGCTCAGTCCCCGATGAAGACAAATGGATGGCCCTCCTGCAAATCCAGACAGTCAGGTCCCATCAGCCTGCAGCAGAGAAGAGCTGTCTGCCAAGGTAAACACAAACACTCGCCACCACAGAACAATGTGGCGAGCCAGCGGGGCTCTCTCTGCATTAAAGCCCAGAATCAGCCAGAAAGCATCGACAAGGACGGAAACGTATGGAACAGGAGGAGGGACTATTCATAGCAAACCTTCACACGTAGCAGCTATATGCAGCAGGATAAACAAAACCCTTATATATGTATATCTTAGAATATATTCTTCTTAAAGAACATAAAGTAGAGAAAAGCTGCAGCAGCTCCACAGGAAGCTCATGGATTCCCATTTAAAACGTGATCACAGTTCACAGTGTGACGCTCAAACTTAGACGAACCTTCACAGTGACGGTCGTTGGAAACGGTTCTGAACTAATATCAGAGACAGAAATGCTCCAAGTTTAACTAAAGAATGTAATCTGCAGTGATGGATGACGACAGATGTCACAGCAGCTTTCATTTTGGCGTCACACTTATAAAGTTGTTCAACACTGATGTAAAAAATATAATTATTATTGTTTAATGTCAAAACGTTTAGTGTGATGGAAATGCTGGAATCACCTGGATGCTGATAAAGATTTCTGATTGGATCAATAAGCTGACTGTACATGAGTAAAGCATGAAGGGTTAAACGTGATGTAACCCACAAGACAACACCATCACATCATCTTCATAGAAAACTAAAAGAAATCCTACAAAGCAGAAAGATGAACGTTTACTGTGAAGCCTTTATTATACTGTAGAGCAGTGGTTCTCAAACTGGGGGTCGCAACTCCCATAGGGGTCCCCAAGATAATTTCAGGGGGTCGCCAGATCATTGTAAAGAAAAGAAAATAATTAAAGCCTACATTTATCCCAAAAAAACTGTCAAAATTAAAAGTGTATACTTCCTCCCACTCCTCTTTGAACTTGTTATTATTATGATTTGATATTATTATTCTTTTTTTGCTCGTTTTTAAATTTTTATTTTTTTGTTTTTATATTTTTTTCCCTTTCATTTGTTTGAAATATATTCAAGTCATTTATTCATTCAAAAGAAAATGTAAAGAGATTAATCTGTGGAATTAACACGTTAATTTTTAACGTATTAATGCACAAATTACTCGAGACATTAAAAAATCAAACTGGGGGGTCACGAACACAAACTCATGTTATCTTGGAGGTCGTGGCTCAAAACTTTGAGACCCACTGAGCTTAGTGGTGCTGATTATTCATAATTATTTATTGGCTTTACAAAAAACTGTTGCACTTTCCCATTTAAAATCCTCATGTTTGTGCTGCGTTCCTGCTCTTCTTCACCTGAACTCAGCGCGTCTCATAGAAGCCATATGTTAAAAAAAAATTTTACCTTTAGCACCTCGCTGACTGAACATCTGCCCATCAACACGCTGCAACGTCCTGATGTTCCCTAAACGCTGCACATGCAGACTGGAGTAGGTACGAGTCCTCACTCACTCACTACACTCAGAAAAGAGTCAATTAAAAGGTCCTGATGTCAGATTTATCCAAGTCATTTTATCTACCAGTCAATCATGTACATTTAATCATCTGAAGCCAGAATCACTAAGATTTATATTCCATTAATGATGCCGCTCCACAACTGCAGCTGTGTTGACGTTTTTGCAACCAGAACCTCTTCCCTCTCTTGTTTCTCGCTCATCGTGGCGTGCACACGTGGAGCCTCTACTTCAGCAAACTCCTGGAAAAGCCCTCGAATTAGACCAAATGATGTTTTATCAGACGGGCTTCTCTTGCGGATTAGTCACAGAAAACGAGAACCATGTGAGCTGTCCTTTTGTGTCAAGCAGCAAAAATAAAAAAGTTGGAGTCTTTGAGTTAATGCGTCTCAGCTCACATGTGCACATCACAACGCTGATGCTGGAGCAATAGACCATAAACTGCCCTGATGCAGGTCAGATCAACAATCCTGTCATCACAACAGAATGACAGCAGGGCAGTAAAAGCTAGCCAGAGACAGTAAAGATAAGAAAACGAGTAGTAAAATGAGTTAACAAGAACTTATTGTGTCTTCCAGGCCCTTGTCCGCTGTCATTAACACGCTGTATATTTTTATGAATTGTCTCTGGCCGTCGCCATCGTTGTTATCGGAGCAGATCTCAAACACCATCTCTCCTCATAGTAAAGCTGTCAGACGAGCCGCCGAGGGCTTGATTGATCCTCGGGATGTGGCGGATACGTCACGGTGCTGCTTACGTTCAAAATGCTTTATTTAAAACAGACATGGCTTTACTCCAAGGTGTCACTTAAAGATAGTGAATCAGTCCAGCCTCATGTTCAGATAAACCACATATATGACTGAGCTGCTTCTACACAGCAGGACGGCTCTGAAGCAGCCATCACTGCACTCCTTTATCTTACATGCTTATACGGTACAGCAATGTGTGCTGATCAGCCATAAACATCCCCAATGTATCATCAGCTGCATGAATTGTACAGCCCATGTGCATTGTTAGAGCGTCTGGGGGCCCGGTGGTAGAAAGTGCATTATTTATGCTTTCCTGCTCTTTGCGGCTCTGTGTATCCAAGATGAATGAAGAGGAAGATGAAACGCTGTGTTGTGACTGCCAGGGGTGAAGGGCTCAGGAATGAAAAATCTACCCGGGCTGCCCCTGTTTTCCCTCGCACGCTCAAACACACACAAGAAGCAAGCGAGCTGCCCCCTTCGTGCAATACCCCCCCTCCACCCTCATCCCTCGCCATCTCCTAGCCTATTTGAAGGTGACATGTAGGAGGAGATGGATGTGTGGTTTGCAGCCATTAAAATGTCCCCATGAGGCGAAAGAGCTGTTTGTGTCTTTAGAAGAGTTACAGAGCCTGGGGTGAGACAGAAACAGGAGACTCATGCCGCTGAGCTGTTTTCATCATAACAGGATGACCCTTTGTCACCGCTGAGAGGGAACACAGCTGCCGTATGAAATACATTCGGCACATGAAGGGAAGGCAAAGGTACGGCAGCTTGATGGCTACTTCAGCTGGCAGGCCCTCGTCCAAAAGCAGTCATTAAAACGGAGCACGCAGGCTGAGTCAGTCCAAGAATTGAATTAGGTTTTCCAACGTTTGCCGTTAACTAAAAAGAACAAGCTTTATTAAATACTAAACACTGTCACAACACGCAGCATTTCAAGGACTGAAAGGACGGACGAACAGCGCATAAATAGGACGTGTAGGTTCACTGAGGGAGCAGCTTCTCTTTTTTTTTTATAAATCATGTTTGTGATGGTAGATCATATCTCCTGTTGCTAATTAACATAAACTCTGTGACGGACAAACGACACAGACTGTAAACTTCCACCATAACGCCACTGTGCAGAGTTTTTCTAGAGCCAACAGTGATAGATGGTCTTTATAGCAGATTGTGTCACATTAATTAAAGAAAATCATATTTCCCAGTACACCTTTCTATCAATAATTTAATCAATTACTTTCACGATAACGAAGGGCCGTCGATTTGGTCTAAGTAGCTGGACAACATGTTTTCAGTGTTAACAAGATATTTAAACAAAGACCAGCAGAAAAAAAAAAAAGTCTATTTATCAAAGTACACAGGTAATAATTTGAACTCAACAATGAAGCGCATATTAATTAATTTAGATGCACATAAATAAGGATAAAAGAATGATTTCACCTTGATGCACATAAACAAAAAATAAGCAAGCAAGCAAATTCCTGAGGCACAGAGAAGGTGAAGCCACTGAGGTTAAGGAGGTTCAGGACCCCACACCGGCCTTCACATGCACCCCGGCGTCAGGTCCATCTGCCAGGAGAGCATTGCTTAAGTTGAGACGTTGGAGGACACAAGGTCATGGGTGGCTTTAGACTGCAAAGTCCCGCCTCCGGTCCATGGGAGGTCTGCAGGCATGGACGGGGGTTGTGAACAGCTGAGGACTGGTGCACCTCAGGAGACCTTCATGGAGGCCTCAAGGAGAGCAATGAAGGGCGAAGGGGCTTCGTTAACAAGGAGTGTAAGGCTG
>NW_007578341.1:317142-327307 GCF_000690725.1 Stegastes partitus
CGTAGCTTGATAGGCTAAAATGAGCATCGGTAACTCTCTCTTAGCGATGGCACCATGAAGTACTCCACTCCTCGCAGGCATAATTAAACTAACCACTGAGAAGCACCGCTGGACAACCACACGCAGACACTCGCATACGTCTTCATATCTGAGCGCTACGCTGAGAACTCACAGCGGCAACGTAATGAGGCAGACCAAATGCTTATCATAAAAAGCAATAGTTACTCAGGGATTATGAGCTCTTAATGATCACACTGCTGCCAATTAATGCAATGTAATCTTAACGGTTTGTTTGCACGGCTACCTGATGGAAACAGTAAACGAGAGGGAAGATGAAGCGAGGAAGGGAGAAAGTGAGAAAAGTAGAAAAAGAGAGAAAGACAGCTTAGTACTGATGGCAAGGCAGCGCTGTCCTTGAGAGCATGTGAACTGAATGCTGAGGAAGGACAGTGTGGTAAGCTGCTGGCTGGCTGGCACTAACACTGACCCTCTGGCTGAGCACAGCAGCCCAGAACAGAGGAGAAGTCAAAGCCTTTTTGCATCTGAATGGGCTCACAACAGCCAAGTTTATCCAAAATGACTGCAGAGTGTCTCAGTGTTGTGCATATCTGCACGGCTATTTGAATTACAATTAAAGAGCCACATTTTATCCCACTAAAGCAAAACTGTTTATTCCGACGTATATAATCCAATTTGAAACCTACAGAGTGAGCAGAGGTTCAAGTATGTTTGAATGCTGTGTAATCATAACATATGTAATTAGTGGTGTCAGAAGAATGGAGGAAAAAAAAGCCTCATAATCCAGCCGTAAATCATTTGCAGTCACACTGCAATTAGAAATGTGTTAACGCTCCAGGTCGCTGTGATTGTACCAGACAGTTTTATGTCTGCAACACTGATGTGATTCACTGTGTACCATTTCTGCTACCACCAAGAAGCAAGAGGTAATTAGTGTTGAGAAGCAGTGTAATATTAGACGTGGCATTGTTGCTACACGTCTGCTGCGGTAAGTTCACTCATCTTGATCCAACATGAATGTAATAATCTCGTTAAGAGGGAAAACATGAAGGGCGTGTGAGGGATTCATGATGTAAAAGGACATTTGTTGCCGCCAACGACTTCCACAACCGTCTAGTCTGAGTGGAACAGAAGCTGTAACACACAACTGGCCTCATTTCTCATTATGCCACTTGAATACATCCATCATCTCTACACCTTAATCCTCAATAGGCTCACGGGGGGCTGGAGTCTATCCCAGCTGACTCAGGGTGAAGGCAGGTTCACCTGGACAGGTAACCAGTCTATCACAGGGCTACACTTAGAGACAGACAACCAAGCACACTCACATTCACACCTACGGACAATTTACAATCACCAATTAACCTCAGCATGTTTCTGGACTGTGGGAGGAAGCCGGAGAACCCGGAGAGAACCCACGCTGCACGGGGAGAACATGCAGAAAGATCCCGGGTGTCTTCACCGGGACACGAAGCGGCGACCTTCTAGCTGCGAGGCAACGATGCTAACCACAGAGACACCTTGCAGCCCACTTGAATACATTATATACGTAAATGAAACTAATAATATGCTGCATTTCTAGGTCCAATGGGTCATCAGAAGTACTCTAGATCAGCTGATTTGCATCGTAAAGGAGGTTTTTCTCATTATTGTACATCATCAGGTTTCAGAATTAAGTACGGATGTCCTGCTAAAGTTTTTTTTGCCCCCCATCAATAACAATGAGCATCTGCTGATAGAGTTGGCTCTACTCTGGCTCCACATTTCCAAAAGATGTCGTAATCCTGCATTCTACGCATGCATGTCAGCAAATGTACTGCAGGTTTAGATCAGCTGTAGTTCCTGATTGTGTAACCAGGTTGAACCTCTTACTGTTTAATACTGTAGCGGCACAAAGAAGCCGTCGCTCAGACCACAGGAAAGCAGGCGGGGGCTGAACGAGCAACTGGCCACCATCACAAAGACTTCTGTGACGCTTAATGCCGTCCAGCTAAAGACTCTGACAGGGTTTCTGTATCCCAAAGTCACCTTTCCAGCTCAAATTATGCATCTGCAGACTACAATATCAGAACTGTGCTCAATTTGTGCAATCAATTAATGGATTATTGATAATAATGGGCCAATTATTACATCCCTAGTGCCACAAATTGTGCTCTCCCTTTGTGAAACCTGTGGGACAACAAACAACGGACTGGACTTAAGCTCGTGTCAATACCGATCAGTTGAAAAATGCCTTGATTGGCCCCAATATTGATCTGTGACACCAGATCGGAACACCTCTAGTAATACGTCAATAAGGCCTTCAGAGTCAGTGAGGACATAGAATACAGACAAAAATGCCTTATAGACGAATATGTGGATAAAAGATGAGACTCAAGATACGTCAAGGTTATGCAGTCATGCTACTTTCAGATCGTTCCTATTCAATCATTCAGCCAACATACACTTAGACCAGCCTGTGACTGCTGCCTCGGCCTCACTTTAACCTGGGGCTGAACTCACTGTGACAACAACTGCTCTGCATTTCCACAGTTTATGGAGTCAGGATCACACTCCATATGGGAGCTGGTCTGTCTCCAGCTGAGTGATTCACACCACGAGTGAGATGGCGGCGTGTGCCCCCTCGAAGAGGCCACACTTGGGGGAAAGAAAGGTCTCGCTTTCAAAGAGTCATTAAGATTAGTGTTGCTTCAAATGATGTCGCTTTATCACCCACTTTGATCGGCAGCATCTCTCTGGTCAAATGGTTTTTATAAAAGCTTTGACCAGGCGCTCATTAGTCCCATAAAACAGACTCATGTACATGAAACAAAAGCAGATGTTGGGTTTTATCATACTATAGAAATGTAATCGAGTGCTAACCCTGCTCCCGTGTCCATATGCTTCTACGCCCTCAGACATACTGTGAGTGAAATAAGCAGTCGACACCACAGCGGAGCGTTTACGCCTTCAAACTGCTTCAGACCTCCAGGGTTTCACACACAACAAACCTCAGGAACCAAATCCTGTCAAGTGGCGGGGTGGGAATTTACATATCAGAGGTGAATCAGAGAAGAGCAGATATATTCTCTTTGTAGCTGCAAAGGTTGCGAGAGAAGAGATTCAGAGCGTTTATCTAACATGAGCAACACATTATGAGCTATTAGCTGCTGTTACTGCTCTGACACACGGAGTTGAAGGAAACCCTGCACAACTCGCTTCGTCTTGTACGGCCGAATTAATCTAATAAACAACTTGCTGTTGCGTAAAGTAGCTTTACAGCGTCTGAGTCGAAGGTGAGCAGGTGTGCTTGAGCTGCAGGTGGGCAGCAGAGGAGTTGTTAAAGAGAGGGAAGAAGCAAAGGTGTACGTCTTTTATATTCGTCAATATTTGAAAGTGAAGGCACGATGAGCAAGTGCAGCAATGACTATCAGAAGTACAAACAAACATCCAAACTCCCATAAACTTTATGGACTCAGTATCACCACGTGTTCATCAGGCAGGCTGATTGTTTAAGCCTTAATAAAACTAACGTGTGTCTAGTTTAAATCAGCAGGAGGGCGAGCTTGATGTAAGTTTCCAAGCCACAAATCAAACAAATAAATTCCAGATAATAGGATTTGTTTTTAACCTGAACCTTGTGTGACAGCACATCCACCAACTACACTGTAATGTGACATAAAGTCTTGATATAAAATTTAGAGGAACACAAACTGAGATGGGTGCTGTTGCCTTTTCTTCACCTTTTGTTCTGGTGGGTAATGACAACATAGCGGCCTCAAAAAGAAATCTCTTTCCATCTTACAGCACATAAAGCCGACTATCACACGAATAATAATAAAAAAAAGAGCCTCACAGCTGTATCCCGACATCACCCCAAAACAGTTTCCTCTTATTCCGTCCCATTACTCATAAGAAAGGTAAAAACATGCCAGAGCAAAACGGTTAAGCCGCCTCATTTCCAGCCACTCGTGTTCACGCTCCGCTGGCGATGCCGTTTTGTTTGCTGCGCCGCGGCTTTTTTCCAGCAAAAAAACCCCAGATTATGTAAATCATGTAAAATCCACTGCTGCCAGCTCCCTCTAAATTGGGTGACTCTTATTAGTTCTGTCAGGGCGTCATTTATCGTCTAACAAATGAGCGAAAATTTCCACTTGTGGAAAAACGACAGGAAAAGCAAATGAGATCATGTTCAAGCAGAGACGAGCTGCTAAAGTAAAAAACGTGGTCCGACTCATAGTGACGTCCTGGTCCTCATCCTCATCTACGTTCACAAAGTAGCTCCATTGCAGGCCTATGAATAACGGTGAAGCTCTTTTCCTCAAAGGAAAGCAGATATCAGATCCATCTCCCGACTTTAAAACTTCTCTGACCCATTTTTCATAAAGGGAATTACACAGAGGAATATGTCGGGCTAATTCTTGCCCTATTCCCCGCGGAGGTAGGAAAAAAAAGCTGTCCAGTTATAATGGGAGGGCCTAAACTGACTCCCCACATATGCTGGCATTAAGCACGTTATAAACCATCTGTTACTGTACCACACATCATTACAGTAAAACCATATGTGGCCTAATTCCTGTGTAATCACAACAAAGTGGGCAGCTTATTATACTTGTTTATCACCGACAACTTGCAGGCCGGTGTTCTCCCTGTGCAGCCCCTCCACTCCCGGTGATGACAGGAGCCGTATGATGAGAGCTGTCTCGTGGGGGCAGCGGGGGGTAGAGGAGGGACCCCGCTCTGATGGATGCTGGGACGCCGGGCGATGAAAGCGACGAATCACACATCTGAAATTCTAATCAGAACGCTCGGCAGGGCAGCGGCAGCAACGCTCGCCGTGCTGCTCGGGTCGCCATCAACCTCGCAAGCAAACTGCACCGCGCTCGCACAGGCACGATTCACACCTCTCAGAAATGCCTACCCCTCGGCTGAAACAGATACTGCAATTACCTGGAAGGCACGGAAGACTCCCCTGCAAAGAGCGCCTGCCTCTCTCCCTGTGAAAGCGATGCATATACTGTGTGTGCGATCATGCATGTGTGCCTCCACACTGGGGACTGCGACTGTTCTAGCACTCGGTGATTTAGGCCACACAATGCAATGAGAGCCACAGCAGTTTAAACAATTAAGAATTCAGCCAGGAATACAAACAATTCAGAATAGAGGACATCTTGCAGTGGGAGCACACCTGCCACAATGTTTACTTATGTGATGTGTAAAAAAAAATGCTGTATTACTACACGAGCAGAAGGTACTAATGGGTCAGATCACTTTATTACAATCTGAACTGTCAAAGCTGAAATCCAAACTCTGTCCACAGACAAACATGGAAGCTACTTCTGTCAAAATACCAAAATTGGGACTTCAACACAATAATTGCCCAAGTACAGAGCTGTGAACAGAAGTGTGCATCCACTTGTAAAGACCGTGTAGATCATGGAAGTCTTGAGGTTCCCCATCAAGAACCTGCAGACTGTGCGGAAGAAACAAGTCTGCGTCGGTGTTGTGTATAAATACATTATCAGGAGTAGTCTTGCTTTGTCTGATGCCAGGGAAAGTTTGACCCAGAGCTCTGTAATGCAATATTCAATGTGTAATTAAATTGACTGATTGAGACTGAATTGAATCCGATTTCATCTTTAGAAACGAACATGCGGAGAAGACATTAATTCTCTAACATCGGAAAGCCAACAAATTTAGTCTGTGTCAGAAGGAGTAGATGCAGCCAGAAGCTTGTGGACCGCAAAAGGACGTTTCACCAATTATTAGCTTTGACCCACTATATTTCCAGAACTATAATAAATACATGAAAGAACCTAAATTTATTATTGTTTTTTGTGCCATAGATGCATGTGTGTCAGTTATAGGAGACACTGTAAACCCAAGACTGCCAGGATATACATGGTCCGTACAAATGCATGTAAACTTTTGTATACATCTGATGTTATTTGAGTACCAAAATGATACGACAGCGACAACCTAAAACATCAGCAGAAGCACGTACACATGACAGAACATGAGGCTTGAAACGTATTTTTTAAATTAATCAAACAAAAGAAAGTAAGAAAAACAGAAAATATTAAATCAGTAGAGGCTTTGGAAAAAATCCAACAAAAAAACCCAACAACCATCGTATGTTTTATTATTCAAGCAGAACTGAAGGAACTCTTCATTCAAATCAGCTCTTTACACGTTCAAGTCTCGTCACCTTCACATGTCACACGGTCGATCATGAAAGGTTAGAGCCTTGACGAGATGAGTGCAGCGGTTCTATAGTGCATATTTTAAACACCTACTTTCACTCTTTCTGCAGGAATTCAGTTAATCATTTATAACATTTGATCTGCAAACTGGTGAACACCTGATGCGTGCAGCAACATGAGCTAACATCACCAACGTGTCTGTGAAGATCCTCAGTCATCCAGGTCGTGGTTCTACTGGAACGTAGCACCTGGACCTGCTTGAGTTCCTTGAAGACGTTCATCATCCAAGAGGCTTCATCAGCTCTGACTGACTAGTTGGGAGTTCCAGATATCCTTAAGGAGCCACTAACACCTGAGTTTAATTTGGTGGTTTGTAGCTCCTCCCCCTCGTTATGTGAGTCGTTAGTGCTCCCCCTGACACAACGTGGTTCGTTAGGGTCTTTGTGGCTAGGTGTGGATGTGGGTTCATCTTCTAAGAGTTCTTAGGACTGAATTGTAAACAGGTGATGCCTCAGACCTCCACCTCTGATGGTCAGAGGTCTGAAGCATCACTTCAGAAGGTTATCAATATCTGGACTAGTCAGTCAGAGCTGATGAAGCCTCTTGGATGAGATGTGGAACGTCTTCAAGGAACTCAAACAAGTCCAGCTGCTACGATTAATCCACAAGAATTACCAATGTGAACAGTGTATTTGCATCTAGAGATGTTTTGCCAAGCAAGTACGCTAGCCAAGAGGATGAAGCCATTTCAAACAGTTCTCATATTTATCACATAAAATTTTGCGTGTCACAAAATAAACTGCTCATTTGACTTACATTTTAGGGCATGATGTGGCTATACGATCTATCATATTCATTAATCTGTCACACTTTAAGTCCTTTGAACAAGCTGACGTGTCTGTTGGCGAGGTGCTTTGCCAATTTGGACGAGTTTGAAACATCATTTACAAAATGGGCTTTGTGGCGTCCGTGGGCTCTTCCTGACTGTCGGCTGTAAGCAAAATAATGCCACGTTCTGCATTGTGCATCTACTCTGTGGACGATACGTGGTCGGCCTTCACCAACCTTCACCTGTGGTTTCGACACCATGAAGGCCGCAGTGTGCTTGTGAAATAAAGAAAAAGGCACGTCTACTGTGCCTGGTGAGAGTGAAAGCAGAGCCCATCGTACAGGAAATACGTCTTCAGGACCAATAATAACAACAGTGGAATATCATTTTAATGGCAGAGTATCGCCCTCCTGCCAAACTACTCAAACCTGCCTTTAGTAGGTGTCTAAAGGATGGCGTGTCGCCAAGATGTCGCACACACACAGAGACTCACGACGGGAAAACAACCCCAGCTTCTGTATGGAGGCAGGTAATTAAGAGGTAAAATGAAAAATTAATAATGCCTAATTAATGCTTACTCTGTCTTAACATGCAGAATAATGAGGCCACATCTAAATGTTTCAGGAGGAGAAAACTTGAAAAGGAAACTGCCTGTTGGAATTACAACACAATGGCAAATAAAATGATAAAATAAGGAATTAAAAATGAAAAGTAAAACTCCACCAACGCTGATGTAGATTCTTAAAAGAGATGATTACAACATGGGTAGGAGTTGACTTTCATCGCTGCTGCTATTCAGAATAAAAACCAGCTGGTGACACGCCAAAACCTTTCAAGATATTTGTATACAGAAGAAATATTTTCACTACAAGTTTAAATACAGATAACAAACTTCTTGAACTGAAAGCCACTACAGCAGCTGAGACTCTGTCATGAAAAGATCTATGTAGCAACCGTCTCTAAAGGGAAGCCAATGCAGCAGTGCCTTTAAATGTAATACCACTGACCACCACTAGGTGCTGCTTCCTGCTCCCTTTGACTCCCATTCACAAATCATTATAAAAGACACGTCAATAATTGTTTTTCCACAAACACAAGACAGGATTTTTGGTCAAACTCTCCCTTTGTGATCAGTCTTCTGGGTGTACATCTGAAAATGATTCCATAGTTAAACAGAAATAAGGCCACAGATTGTTTGCGGCGTGATCATATGTGTCACCTAGCAGAGCAGCAGTCCGGCAGGTAGGTACAGGTGGGTGGGCAGGGTGTCTGTCTCTGGTGGTCAGTCAGTCCTTCCTCCTCCTCCTACTCCTCTCCACATCCACCCTCTCTTGCTTCAGGCTCCAAAAACTCCAAGATAGCAACCAGGAAGTAGAAACCTCCAGGCTTCAAAAGGCAGTCAGCTGCCTCTTCTGCTACACGCTCAGAAAACACAAACTGAATTTCTAGCTGACTTGCAGCGAACAGAAACCCATGTGCTTCATGTAAGATCACTACTTCTTAGTTACAGCTCTGGTTATCAAAGAACTAAATATGTTCAGAAATATGTTCAGATAGAAACTCTTTCCGATGAGTAGTCAAGGTTACTAAAACAGTTTCGAGGACACGAGGATGAAAGCAGAACTCTTTGACTCACAGTCCTGTAATGACAAGCAGATGACGCTAGTTGTGTAGAAAGTTAGTCATTTCTAATTTTAGCGGCTTTTCTCAGTTAAGCTGGGAGTCACAAATGCCAGTTGCTTCCAGTGAGAGACATTTACCATGAAACTGTGATTACACGAAAGGTTACACTGGTGTAAAAACGGCTAAAGGCGGTTCAGCAGCTGCTTTTCTTATTCTGATCGGAACCTGATCGGCAGCCGGGTCAGTCCGCGGGTTCACCGATGAGCCAGCGTCGTCGTTACTTCGGCAGCTGTTGTGCCATACTGCAAATTCAGAGCCTGCCTCAAGTGTTTCCATTGTGGATGTTTGCTGTGCATCAGCTACCGGTAAAGTTGAAAGTGGTCGTCTGGAGGGGGCGGGGGGTACAGAAGGCCGCCTCGCTGTGTGCTGACATTCCTTTTTTGATTTGTCTGCAGATGAGACGGAAACGCCGCTAACACGTTTCTCTCAGCCCTGCTATTTTTGTGTTTTGTCACAGTGTGAATAGCGCTGAGAATGAGCTGTCCATCTTCTCCAGCAGCGCCGGCGCATGCTGAGATGAGCCCACAGCTCTACCGACTGTCAGGAGTGTCGGTGAGTTTGTCTGCCTTTCTCTCTCTGTATGCTTGCTTGTCAGTCAGCCTCTGCTTCCCTTCCTATCTCCTCTTGTCCGTTCACCTCTCTTTCTTCCTGCCCGTCTGTCTGTCTGTCTGTCTGTCTACCTGCCGGCTGGGCCTCCTCTGCCTCACACAGACCAGAGCCTCTCAGGAAAAACAAACATCAGTCTTTCCCTCCTCTCCTCTCTGAGTGTCCCCGGGAGCCTACTTCCACAAAGCAAATAATGTCATGTGCTACCACAGCTTCCCCCTTCCTCCTCCTCCTCTCTGTTCCTACCTTCCTCTCTTTCCTCTGTATCCTGTCAAACAACCCACCACCATCTCCTCTAACCACCACCACCACCACCCAACAAACAAGACTGACAAACCTTATCACGATGTACAATCTTCTAAAGCTGAATGCTGCCTCCTTACTGTATAAACTACACACAGATCTCACCGAGCAGTTTTCTCCTCGCCAGACAACACAGAGTTAAATTACTTTGCTAAGCCCAGTCACAATTAGGAAGGATTGTGTAATTCAGAGCTCAAGGGGCACATTCCCCCTGATTTAACACAATCCGTTCAATTAAGAGCAGATTAGCACCTGAGGGCTGACAAAGAGGTGATTTAATTAACCTCAGCCTATTAGTGTGAGAACATTGCTTTTGTTTCGGAGTAACTCGACAAGCCACAATAAACCGACGTCCTGAGCGTTTCACATGACCGACGGTGCGGTCGCTGCACATGGGCGGGGCTCCACGAAACAGCATCACCCTCAATTATTGTAATTACAACCCAAAGGATGTTTTTTAAATTACATATGAAACATAAAACAATAGATAATATTGTTGTGTAATTGGCTATATTGATCAGTTTCTGAGTCAGCTCTCCATTGC
>NW_007578341.1:328657-339810 GCF_000690725.1 Stegastes partitus
CTACAATGAAATCACTTCAGCTAATAACATGAGGTACAAACACATCATCTGCATATAAAACAGACACACTCTTGTACTGTCTATACATGCTTCAATGAAAATAACATGAACTCTTGGTCAGAACGTCTCGGTTGTACGCAAAAAACAAGAGAAGTGGTTCTGCAAACAAACATCTGCCAGAAAAGAAGCTACTGAAGCAGTCTGCACTTAAATGCCTGCCAATGGGAGCAACTTCAGGTTCAGTGTCTTGCCCAAGGACACTTCAGCTGTGGAGGGGTGAGGGATCAAACCACCAGCCTTGTGATTGGAGGACAACCTGTTCTACCACCTGAGCCACAGCCGCTCACACTTGAAGCTACTTCAGTCCAATCAGTACATGTGTGGCTATCCTACAACTCTATTGGGCTTCACTGTTGGTTGCGTGGCCACCTGTTGGCTTTACCCCTGATTTGTGTAGACAGTGATTGTCCACTGCATTGACTGTGACACTTGGGGTTTTTGTTCCACTGATTCATCATGATGCATGTTATTAATCAACCCTTACCAATGGCCTGAACCCTTAAATATTTAGATAAACTATTTAGGCACATGTCCCACACATTTGCTAAGCGACTGTAACGTGGACAGGCCATCCAGTCACAGCTGACCAACTTGCATACTCATTAGTCGTGGGACTATTTGGGAATCTCAGCTCCAATTCGTGATGTGTCATTTCAACTCAGTTCTTGTTTTGAGCAAACAGAAAAACGGCCATAATTTTCTTGCAATATGAAGCGTAACTGGCAGTTAAGCGAAGTGGTGATGATGGGCTTGCCAAAAACCAACAAGCCAGAAAAAACACAAAGCACTGAAAAATGACAATAGGCAGCTATTTTACAGAAAACGTCTTACTAAACATCTTTTTTTTGTAGAAGCAGAAGTCAGACTGCATAATGACGTGGAGTAAAACCAACACAGAAAGATAAAACACAGCTGAGGCTGATGGAAATGTTTAGCTTTGCAGGTATTTTGTCATAAACCCAAACTTTACCTGATTTTGGGTTGAGCTGGAAAGAGCCTCACCAAAGTTATTCCAGTTCATCCTACAGAAACCATGAAGCTCTACGGCTGTTATGACACTCTCCAATAGCAGAGGTACAGATGTGACTTGATAATCCGACACTGAATGTAAAACCTTCTTTTATGTCGGATAGCAAGGCTGTCGGATTGTCAAGACGGAGGTCCAGATACAAGGAGGGCTTGATGCTGGAAGGCTCATTAGTTGTTAATTATTGTTCATAGTTGTTATAATAACTAGTAGGGCTGGTCCCAATAGAACTTTCTGCTCTCTGGATGTTCAGGCCCAGTTAATGACGAATATCAGAATGTTCGGTGCGGTCGGGGGACACTTCCACCCCGGGGCAGCGCTCTGACGGGGTGGAAGTGTCCAGAACACACAGGCAGTACTTGGCTGCTGATGCTAGTTTAGTTAGCGCTCACACTTCTGTTTCCTCCATCGGTGGCGGCGGGGGAGTGGCAGATACGCTCCACCGTTACCATCCATGTTTACTTCCATAAACACTGAGCACGCTCGCTGCGTGTGACGTCGTCGTGTCCTCTTCTGCGCATGCGGGACACTTTTGGCTCGTATGAAGTTCACACAGCAGATCACATACAAGTCGCATTGAACTGGAAACGTGAAGGAAGTCACAAAGAAATCCTCATTGAGCATCAAGTCCTGCAGTGTGAATGTAGCCAATCTGTGGGATTGTTCAGTCAGATAATACGCCGTCATCCTGATTGGTGACATTAAATGTCATGTCGGAGTCACAATCCAAGGCTGTCGCTATGTTAAGGCTGTTTTTATGGGTTCTGTTTGTTTTTCCTAAAAACCTGTCGGATAGCAGGTTTAGGATTGTTAAGGGTCGGATTATCGAGTCACGACTGTATCTGACTCTGGACCATATGGGTTGACTAACAGGTTGACCTCTGGCCAGAAGAGATGGATCTGTTGTAGTGACCCGAGTCCTGCTCCCTAACTCCCCGCCCCGCCATGCTCAGATTATCAGCCGCTAATGATGGAGCCAAACCAGAACCAAGTCGATTCGGTAAGCAACAGAGCGCACAAATTAATTTGCCTTTCCATTCATTTGGAGGGCAGACTGGGAAAGGGAGGGGGACAGTTTAACACAGGCTCTCAGCAGAGTGATTAACACATACCTGCAACCTGTGTGTGGAAAAACAGCTCGACAGTAAGAGCATGCTTCACAGTGAGTAATATAGAGCACCCACTCATCTTGAGAGCTGCTTTGGAGTGAATGCAACGTATACCGAATGCTGCGGGAGACAGAGATTCATCACACGTTTATTTTTCTGCATAAAAAAAAAAAAAAAGCATCTATGCCAAACCATGTAAAAGGTGAAATTAACTAGGAAACGTTCTTCTGACTGACTGATTATGTATTCAACAGCAAAAGCAAATTCAAACAAATAAAATGAAATTCCTTCACTGCTGAAATGATCAGAATTTTTAATGGAATATTGATTGAAACCACACATAGGTGATTGCAGGAGGGCACATCAAGACCACTTCATCCATCAGGGCTGTCACAGCTCCCCAGCAGGAGCGCCAGGCAACAACACATCATTAAAGACGGTGGGTACTTATTCACACATAGCTCGCACTATTTCGGAACCGCTAAACCCCCACCACCGGCTCTGGCTGTGATTTAGGAGCACTTCCTGCAGCAGGCATCAATATCAATTACTGTTGCTAAAAGATGTATTTAGGAAAGGGAGGAAAGGATCTAGCAGACATTCATTTAGTTTACAGCCTTGGTCTCTAAGCAGACTAATTACGCTAACAGGCCTAAACGGCTGCCTTCAGTCAGAGCGGGAGTCAGGCAGGTGACAGCATGCTGTCCGTGATCGACGAACGGGAATAAAGCGATGGGCAGATGTGGCTCGCTTTATGGGAGGAAAGTGGAAAATGAATAAAGTGGAGTTTAACTTGATTGAATGTCAATTTAAATAAACCAGTCAGCCTTGCATGATTATTTTAACTTTTCCAAGCGTGCCTTCATACGCCTATGTATTGTGTATTGTATGTGTTTATTTTGCAGTTTATTATCTTCATTTTTGTAGTATGCATATTTTTTCAACTGTGTTTTTTTTTTTTTTTTTTTTTTAAATAAGGGGTTTAAGAGAAACTCAATTCCAGTTCCTGTATGTGTACACATGTAGCAGAACTGACAATAAAGTTTGACTTCAGATTAGCATCGCTCTCCAACAGCTGTTTGCTTTTATCCAGCTTGTGATGAATACCAGGTAACCAGGGCTGCAGCAATGAATCAATTAGTAGACAACTATTGAATTTATTATGAGCCATTTTAATACATAAGTAATTTCTAATGACAAAAGTCTAAATTCTCTGATTCTATCTTCTGAAATGTGAATATTTTCTGATTTCTTTCCTCTGCTATAACAGTAAACTGAATATCTTTGGCTGTGGACAGAAGACATTTGAGGAAGCTGTCAGGAGCTTTGGGAAACACTGACGGACATTTTTCCTGCCATTTAGTTTGCTGCAGATGAGCTGATGGCAGAGGGCCGCATGGAGACAACAGCAGCGACATAACAGATCCACGCATTCTAAAGGAAACGGTACAGAGGTACAGCTAGGCCATTTGTTTGGGGTTCAACCAGTGATTTGAAAGGGACCTTAATATGTGTAAGAATTCCAACTTATTTCATGTGATCAGGGAATAGCAGCAGAGAATTTCAGAGAGAGTTCTGCCTCAGAGATGCATCACAGAGCTGGTTTTGTGTCCCTGGACATAGCAGGATTTCAACTTCTAAAGCATCTAAACATTTCCATCTATCATTCAAAAAATACCAACATGGTGTAAAATGCGTGGCTTCGCTGTAGGTTGGCCCTGCATCAGCCACTACTTTTTCATTTTATCTGCATCGTTTTTTGTTCTGATACAGCCGGCTTGCTCATCTTTGGTCTCCAGCAACGTCCTGCTCACAGCACTATCTGATTGGTTACATGTCACCGCTAATAGCGGATCAACACTAAAGGCTAACGTGTCACAGATGGGCACAGACGAGCCCGTCTGCAGACTGAAGCAGAGCTGTGTTTTAACGGTAAGGTAGCAGACACAGCAATTAAGATAATCCTCTCTTTTGAAATTGTAATAAACATCTTTTGATCCATTTCTGGGACTGCAAGGCGGCTCAGTGGTTAGCACCGTCGCAAGAAGGTCGCTGGTTCGTGTCCCGGTGAGGACACCCGGGATCTTCCTGCGTGGAGTCTCCATGTTCTCCCCGTGCAGCGTGGGTTCTCTCCGGGTTCTCCAGCTTCCTCCCACAGTCCAGAAACATGCTGAGGTTAATTGGTGATTGTAAATTGTCCGTAGGTGTGAATGTGAGTGTGCTTGGTTGTCTGTCTCTAAGTGTAGCCCTGTGATAGACTGGTTACCTGTCCAGGTGAACCTGCCTTCACCCTGAGTCAGCTGGGATAGACTCCAGCCCCCCATGACCCTAGTGAGGATTAAACAGTGCACAGATGATGGATGGATGGATGACCCATTTCTGTGACAACAAGCATGCATAGTTTATAGCAGTTTTTTAATTTTCAAACAGTTAGTCATGTTATCGATCATTAACTGATTATTGGTGAAATGAATGAACTACTTGGGGCGTTTCTCCATATGCTGATGAAGCTATTCTTAACCACAGACATGCAACATTTGCTGCCAAGGAGGCTCAGTCTCATTAAATATTCAGCTATAACACCACTGTCCTGGCAAACTTCAGCTGCTCTCCAGTCAGAACGCCATTAACCACCACAGAGATTTCTGTCATGGTGGCCCGTGGCTAGCTACATCCCCACAACGCCCCGCTTGTCAACACTTCACTGAATGTAGTCCGAGTGGTACAGTATTAAACACATATCGCAGTAAAACCATTAAACAGAAAGCTGGTGGAACAACCAGGTACTGCAGCTGATGTACAACATATTGTCTGACATGCATGTCCTTTGTCTTCTGCCTTATCAGTTATTATAGTTTTAATCAGTAACAACAACTTTTCCAAAAGGCAACTCTTTTGTTTAATTGGTTTTTGTTTCGGTGCATTTCCTTATGTTCTGAAATCTCTTTGTACACAATGCTGTCACACACACCGCATTCCTGCTGCCGTTCTCTTACACAGCGATCATTTGATCTGCCACCAAAACAGCAATTGGACCATCCACTTTGTGGTAAGACTGCATCTGGAGATCAGAGATGGAGGCCCGACGTTTGTGAGAGACGGCCTATTGTTTCCACAGAGCTGAGATTACAGCAAACACAACATCAAAACTTCAGTCTGACAACAAGAGGGGTCCAAACGACCTCTGCTGTGGCTGCACTAATGAAAGGCAGACATGGCAGGATTTTTCACTTTCCAAGAGAAGCCATGCTAATTTAATCCAGAAGCCCCACAGTTCTCCACTATATCATTACACTGGTGGAAGTCTCAAGAGGTTCGGTGTATGAAGGCATTAACCCGTATGAACCAGCATTAGCCTTCCTGAGACGCAGCAATACAGGCTAAAACGAGACCCGAGCTGTGTGCAGCAGATTGTTTAAAGATACAGCGAATCCAGGAAACTTGATCTGAGCCCCTTTAAAAGTGAATTTTTACAGAGGTAATACCCCAGAATGTTTGCACAGGAGTCTGACAGTATTCGGTTCCCTGCTTGTTGCTCTACACCGATTCAATTACACATGAAACCAGCGCACCTGTCAAACCGACACGTCCATGAAAGTCTGCACCTTTAATGTTCTTCTGGTGCAGCGCACTTCAAACCCATGCAGGCTTTACTGTAATAATACACTCACCGCTACAAACGACAACAGGCAGCAGTGCAGCATTTCTATTGCTTTCTTCAACATTGTGAGAGGCGCAGAAAATATTTATGATGGTGACAGCGTACAGAATGTGGGCTGGCAGACTGTACACAAGCTAACTAGTTCCAACTCCGGTGTCTCTGATTATATTTTACAGATCTGTCTGCCAAAATCCAATTTCCCTTGCAAAGCAGCTCTTTCTTGACATCCAGAGATGAAAGACCACGCAGTGACAAGAAGCACATTCAACAACTCAGGCTTTCAGGCTGCAGCTTTGCTGGATTTGACATTCAACTGAAAGTGTGTACACACACAGAGCTGTGCAATATGCAGACACAACTAGCCACAAACAATCTGCAACAAGAACAGGATTTGTTTTTTAGAGTGAAGGTGGCTCACAAAGTGTCCTGTGAATTAATCTAAGCTTTTAAAATAAGGCTCGTTTTAAAATCTCTGCAAGATCTGCGTGTTGACTGACAAGTCTGTAAAGCTGAGGCTCTCGTGTGAGCGAGTTCTTACTCAGTATATCTTCTCTAATATGAAATACTCGTCCCATGTCACTCACCACCACTTTGCTGTTTCTAATGCCATTTATGTAACACTCATTACTGTGGGCCTTCATGTCATTTTTGAATCATTTCTACAAAGGTTGAATTCCACTAAAACCACCTCTGTGGATGCTAAATTATTTTACTTGAAACTATTTTTTTGCCTTTATTCAACAGAAGGCAGTAGAGGATAAAATTAAACAAAGCTTCATGACTGTTTCATGTCATGTGAATACACCAACTTGTGGGTGACTGCTATGTCAAATCAGAGCTGATTTGGTGGACTTTTCCAACTCAGGCACCGGCGGGTAAATGTGGAAAATGTTCTGCAGGGTCAGAACAATAACAGCCATCTGACCCACGTGGCTCAAGGCGACGCTCATGAATCAAGGGTCTTTCAAACCAAGGCAGTGAGTCGACATCTGTAACAGAACCTGAACGGCCCAACACCTTAACCCCTAAACTGAACTCGTCTCAGTGCACCAAAGTTAGAGGATTAAAAGGGTTTTCTATTCTTCCTGCCTTAAATGGCCTGAATGGAGCTTTGACAGGAAGCCGCTAACTACCACAGAAGTCCCTGTCATGGCGGCTCATTGCTAGTTAAACTCCCAGAATGCTCTCTGCTTGCCAACACAGAAGTGTCCACAGTGCTACGGTGCAGTATAAAACTCAGTCAGCTAATTGCAGTCTTCCATCTCATTTACTTCTAGCATAGAACAAAGAAACACATCTGCACATGCTAACAAGATTAAAAACTGTATTTTCACCAGAAGGGGGTGAACGGTCGGGACTTACAGTGTCCAGGACCCAGGAATGCTCCTCATAGACCCCTAGTGTGGTGGTCATTTTGTTTAAAACAGCCTCTAAACTACTGATTCAGTTCTGAGTGTTCATAAGGATGAGCTGCATTAATTGGCTTCATGAGATCTCACTTCGTACCCACCAACAT
This sequence comes from Stegastes partitus, assembly GCF_000690725.1. NCBI lineage: Eukaryota > Metazoa > Chordata > Actinopteri > Pomacentridae > Stegastes > Stegastes partitus. The sequence goes on from NW_007578341.1 coordinate 336,031, forward strand.
GCTCTTGTGCTGAATCAACACGACCAGCCCTGATATTTCCTGTTTGTTAAATTACAAGCAGCAACACTTACAAGTGTTTTCGGTCTCAAACAAACTGTGTGCACTTTGGTTCATAATTGACTGTCACTTTAAATAAAAACAACTTTTTCTGATTTTACTCATTCGCCGAATTCCTTGACAGCTAATGAAGATTGTCTAACAGCACCGCTCAGTGCTGAACTAATTGCTCAGTGGGGCTTTCAATCTGGGCAACACTCGCACCCAATTACAATCCCCCTACACACACACACACACACACAATCACACACACAATCACACACACACAGTCTCAGTCACTCCCGGTCCTCATCAGCATGCAAATGTACAAACCTTACTCTGACAGCAGGACGAGAGGCTTAAGTTTCAGACAAAGAGGAGGGTGCGGGTGACTCAGTGCTCGCGAGTCCACGTCGTGTGATAGTTATCGAGCTTGCCAAGCAGACAAAAGATCTTCAGTTTGAAAACATGCCTGACTTTTGCTTCTGGAGGTATGTTTGTCACAGATAAACTCTGAGAAGACAGACGTGTCAAAAAGCTGTTTTGCTGTATTGAGTTTAACAGGAACATTGTGCCTCACCAGACACAGTGTTCTACAGACAGCATGGACAGAACCGGGAAGATAATTTACCAAACGTGAACTCAGCCAGCATTGAACCGGCAACGCTCAGTTTGTTCTTCATCCTGCAAAGCCACCGGCATGTGATGTGAAGTGATCTTTGTGGTAACAGTAATACAGTTCAGCAATTTAAGGATTCACACTACATCACATTTTGAAAACCCAAATTATGATTTAGCGCTGCACGGTGGAGCAGTGGTTAGCACCGTTGCCTCACAGCTAGAAGGTCGCCAGTTTGCGTCCCGGTGAGGACACCCGGGATCTTTCTGCGTGGAGTCTCCATGTTCTCCCCGTGCAGCGTGGGTTCTCTCCGGGTTCTCCGGCTTCCTCCCACAAGGTCCAAAAACATGTTGAGGTTAATGGTTGATTGTAAATTGTCCGTAGGTGTGAATGTGAGTGTGCTTGGTTGTCTGTCTCTAAGTGTAGCCCTGTGATAGACTGGTTACCTGTCCAGGTGAACCTGCCTTCACCCTGAGTCAGCTGGGACAGACTCCAGCCCCCCATGACCCTAGTGAGGATTAAGCGGTGTATAGATAATGGATGGATGAAATTCTGATTTAACAATAAAGACTACTCTAGAATAAAAAAAAACTGCACATCTTGACACCCTGCTACATTTCACTAACTTATCTCAGTCATAGCATCACCTCCAAAAAGATCATTACATGCTCCTTAAAAATGGCAAAGAAAGGGGATACTGTAGGACAGTAATTATGAACATACTTATTCAAGGCTTTTTAACACGTAAACACTGATCCAGCAGCACTTTAGTGAACTCACAACCCAAAAGTAGGACGTGGTCGCAGCAAAATGCTGGAGAGGAAAAGAAAAGCTCAATAACTACTCTAGTCGAGTACCGACTGCTGTGGGTCAGGGTGATAAGACGTCAACACAACGCCTCAAATCATCACAATCTTGCATCGAGTCACATACGGTTGACTTCCACTGATGTTATTACCCCACCACTCCCATCCTGCACTTCATCTCCACACATAAAGATCTAAAAGAAGCAGAATAAGGGTATTTTGGTAACTAAGCCTTTTGTAAAAATTTACCAAATGTATCCACCAGAAATACAACTGATCGTAACACTGCTGGTTTTTTAATCCAGACGGGGAAACAAACGCTGCCTCGGCTGTAACGGTCAGCTGCTTCCAACGTGTTCATGTGACCACCCAACAGTCCTAACCAAGGTGGAACCATGGTTTTAGTTCTCAGCTGTTTGTTTGTCTGTCCAGGATTACAACTACCAGATCTGGATCACTTTCTTCAAAATTGGCCTTGGCAGAGGACTGCACTCTCTGAAAGCAGCGGTAGCAATAAAACGGTATTTCACTCTATGATGATCCTAAGTGCTTCTGTAAGGAGCAACTGGAGCTGTTTGTTCTTTATTCTTTCTTCTTGAAGACATTTCACCTTTCATCCAACAGGCTTCATCAGTTCTAACCGACTGGTGGAAGGTCCCGACTATTTATTCCTACCTCCAAATCACATGGCTAATAGCCTGTTAGCAATCCAATGCCTCGAGGTGTTAACAGGTGTGAAGCTGCCAGGTGAGAGATTACTAAAGGTATTAATGGTGATAAAACAGTCTAGGTAGGGTTCTCAATACTACATGATAAGTACTTAATAAATAATATCGGAGACACCTTTCTTTGTTTACAGACGGCTTTTCCAGTTCAACGTCGATGGCTTTCGTAGCTCCTCTCTCAAACTAGTCCTGAATGTGAGCATTGCTTTCAGATTCACTCGGAGGAGTGTCCCTGAGGAACCTTGTTGTTTGGAGTGAGAATAAATACCTTGGATTTCCCATCAGTCGGTGAGAACTGATAAAGCTTCTGAGACAAGAAATGAAACGTCTTCAAGAACCAACAAAAAGAAGTCCAGTTGTCTTTTAGTGAAGGACTCAGAATTGCCATGACATGGACAAATGGAAACCTTCACAGACTCACTCGATAATGGTTCAACTTTGCAATTATTACACAGTTCACAAGCGTGCTGAACCGTAGATGGGGATCAGCTACCATCCATTACGCCACTGGTATCCACAAATATAGTGGAAATTAACTCAGAATAAGGTAGAGTCAAGTAAACTCACAACTAAAAATAAGTATATTCAAAATGACATAAGGCTGAAAAGCCAACATAGCAGACCTACAGCACATAGTGATAAAATTATTCCTCAGTTTTCCCCATTCTTACCTTCTGTGTGAATCATCAGCCACCGGCCTCAATGCAGCGTGAGGAATCCATCTGATAAGTCGCTTTATTGAGCACATTTTTTTCACAAATCGCACCACAAATCCATGTTCAGGCCAACATTTTATTGGCAGGAGGACAAATGCAGCAACACGAGCGGCGCACCTTCATCATAAATGCCAAGTGTGATGAATTAAAAGGTCGCAATCACAAGTCAAGAGCTGGGCGGTTTGGTGACAGTTTAACTCCAGAACGAATCACATCAGTGTTTCCCTGCTTTTAATACGCTGTAGTTAGTTTGATGTTTTCAAAAAGCGCTGAAAAATGGAATTTGACGTCTATCAAGTTGACAAAATAACTTTAAGTTTTGGAAATGATGTTGGCAAATGTAAGTTTCAATGAAGGCTGACATCTTAAAAATCCACATATTGTGCACGCCTGCTCTGATTGGTCGATTTCACCAACCCCAGAACACACTCCACCTTTACTGCACCACTTGCATAACGTGTCTTGGAACCAGTGTTTGGTGAAAGGATAAATATTGGCTGGAGGTTGTGTCGATGGTCCTTTTTTGTGGCCGGTTTAATTCTCCTCAAAACCGTCTTTCAGCCTCATAAGCTTTAAAGACGTCCCACAAGACACAAAGCATTAAACTTAAAAAGCACAATTTGTGCACCATTAAGAGATTGAATAGAATTAGCGCTTTGGGACGTCCTTTACTGAAAGCCTGCGACTTCACGAGAGTGTATCTCAGCCGACCCGTCTCTGCGGCTTGTTCTGCAATGTGCACAACTTGACATTAGTTCCAGAAATGCAGGTCAGACGTATGTAACAGCTCATGTTACAGGTTAGATCTCCAAACAGAAACAGGTTCAGAAAGAGACAGAGAAAGACTTGTTTTAAAAAAAAAAGTGTAGATGTAACAC
>NW_007578341.1:342439-344184 GCF_000690725.1 Stegastes partitus
GCGTACCAGTGACCAGGGCAGGAAGCGGAGCAGTTAGAGTTGCTAGTTTACTTTCAGACAGTCACAGCCACTCCTGATTCACGGCCACGTCCGCTCAGGCAAAGCGCCTCACGGCTAGCTGGGAAAAACTTTGGGAAGAGAACAAAGATTGTATATAATCTACGAAACTAAATGTTACTTTCAAAAGTAATATAAAAGCTGAACATGGGCCAAATTGCCATATTGGTTTGTCTAACCTTTGAAAGAGTGGAGGTGGTGGGGGGGGAGCAAGGCAATACCATTATGTATTATGCTCCGTCTGCACAGGGGCAATCAATGCTTCATCTCACAGGAGTCCTTCTGGGGGAGAGGCCGCCCAGTGGAGGAGGAGACGGCTGATGTCTGGCAGCAACATCGACAGCCGCAAAGATAGACAGCAGCGGGTCTCCGGTGTCGAGCTGAAGCCCGAGCCCTGTGGGAGAGTCGGGATGATGACGGCCCTGCACACACCGAGGAACAGTCGACAAACAGGAGGCACCGCCGACCGCCAATCTGCACCCCCAGTCCTGCAGTTACAAACCCATTTATGCAGCACTGAGAACAGGGACACCACAGAGAGGCCCTCCACTGCTCCACTGTATTCTACTCTATGTACAGACCGCGGGAGATGTGATGAGCGACGGGGCATTTAAGCCGACACTGCACTCTATATGTGCTCTATGGTGATTTTTTTTTCCCTTTTTTTACAGGCTGCAGAGCCAGCAGTAAATCACTTTCACTGCATGTGGAGCTGTGCCAGCCGACTTATCTAATGTCAAGTGCCTGGAGGGCATGGAACCAAACACTTTCCACTCAGTAGGTTACACGGACACAGATTAAGCACATGTTTTTTTTTTTAAAGATGTCAAATATTTAACACGAAGCTGGCCTACCGTAAATGTGCAGTTTGCAAAGAAGCTTCGACTTGAAATGTGCATAAATAGCACTGACACGATGTGAAAAGACATGAATCAATGTTGGGAAACAGCAGGACAGCAGACATCTCAAGTTTCTGCCTGACAAGAGATTTTCAAGATGAGTACACAACAACTCAAATAATGCCACAAGTGGGGCCTGCCTGTCTCGTAAACCTAAAAAAGGCTGAAGTATAAAGACAGGCCTGGATTAATAGCTTAAAACAACACAGGAGCTGGAACCACTGAGTGGATTGATCCATTTAACTAATGCTTTGACTCCTCTTGAAAGTGGGAAAGACTGACAGACAACAAATCACCGTTGTGTCTCTGTGTGTGTTGTTTACCGGCGGAAACAAAAAAACATCAGATCAACCTTCTGTCTGTTTTCTGACAGCCTGAAAACGAAAAACATTTGAAAAAGGAGAATTTCTGTTCCACAAAGGAACAACACAAAACTGCTTATTTTATTCAGTAATTATCACATATTTAAATGTGATCTCAAACCTCTTACTCCCCGGATGACGAGCGCTCTCTCTGTGTTTTGTGTCTCTTTCATGTTACGCCACAAAACAGTCGCGGCGCCACAGAATCCAGCAGAACCACCATCAGAGAGACAACATGTTAATCTGGAGCTGCTTCTTGGTGCTATTAATATTGTACCAATGCCAAACAGCCAAAAAACAGGAGGTGTGCTCTCTTGTACTTGTATAACAGGATGGAGCAATAAAGGACTCCTAAAACGTCTCACCTGAACCAGATGACTCTAATTATTATTGCGCTGTAGCTTTCAGAATCATCTGAAGAAAGAAG
>NW_007578341.1:345094-348493 GCF_000690725.1 Stegastes partitus
GTATTTGCATCACCCGAGCAGGCAATAAGCTACGGCATGTAACAGACACCGCAGACAGACTGATCTGCGCCAGTCTTCCCCCTGCTGATCGTTTTCCTGCCTCACATAACAACAGTACCAGTGACAACATACTTCTGTAAGCCAATCTTCAGCGGCGGCAGCAGCCTGCCATACAGAGAGCTGATTGTTTCATCTCAGAGCTGAAATGGAAGCTAAGCAGAGCAACATTATGCGTCTTCAAGCCGAAACAGACAGAAAAACAACAACACACCAGCAAAATGTTGACATGTAGCAGCACAATGGAAAACTAAACACCACATTGTACTCATTGGGCTTGTGGAGTAAATGTGTTGGGTAGGTTGAGCTGAATGATATGTCAAAAACTCTGTTGACAGATATTCCAACAACAGTCACAATTTTAGCTGGAATAGTAATTCTTGCATTTTTTTTTTCCACTGACACAAATATGAAAACAGTGATTTTTGCTGAGCCCTGAATCAAAAACACTTGTTTCCTTACATCTAGAGAATATAATGTCCAAGCTGTTGAAAGGAATCATTAAAAAAAAAAAAGCATATTGTGACACATTTCACCTTTAAAATGAAAAAAATTTATAAAAAACTGCAGTTTCTTTGATTTAATAATGCACTTGGCAGCGATAGTTTAACTGTTCAGACCCAAATTTAACTCAGTCTTGACTATTAACCTTTTATTTCAGTACAAACACTAACGAGGAATCTAATATCGTCACTACATGTACAAGCAGAACAGAGTAACAGGATTTTTTTTTGTTTTTATCAATCATCTGATTTCTCTCGATGGGTTGGAAATACCCTCCCTCCCCCTCCAAATGATAGAAATTGATAAAAAACTGCCAACACATCCACCTTCCAACAGACGTTTGACCAGGAATGATCCTGCAGAGACGAGAAACCAAGAGGCTTGGCTGTAATTGTGCTCTTAAACTCACAGGGGGCGGAAATCTTGTAAGTGAAACGGCGTGGGCCTCCACTCTCAGGCTTCTGCTGCCACTCAGAATACTGAATCACCGCCGTGCCTTTCAAAGCCGATGGATATGACGACACCGGCTTAAACACCGCTAACACGCTCGGCCTGTGTAATTGCCAGCCTTGGGTTATTACAGCGCGCACTACGGGGGAAACTGCACAAACAGGAGAAAACAGAGCAGACTATTGTGAAAAACATAATACCTTATCATGGGGTCTGCTCGCTGAGTGATAAGGCCTGTGTGGATAGCCTACGGGCTGCTCCCACTCACTGCTTGTACCGTACAGCTGATGCCCTGCTATTAGCTGGCAAAACTAAATCCATCCTAAAACCCTGCCTTGCTAGAGAGAGAGTGTGTGTGCTAATGTGTGTGTATACGTATGCTTCACACACACACACACCCTGGAAGTGCTAAATCAACAAAGACCCTGCTGGCATTTACATAAGAGCACCTTTTGTTTCAGTGTAAACCTCCCATTTACAAAACACACGCTTAATGAAAACACAGCAGAAGACCGGGTTCAGGTGAGCAATGCAGCAGGGGTCACACGGGCCGGTCCTTCAACAGAACCGCTACCCTGACCCGCCTCGGCCATAATGAGAGGTGTCAGGAGGCTGTGGCTATACTTAACACTGTGTGCAGGAGTTTCACTAAAAAAATAAATAATCATGCTTTGGTCAGATATTTCAAGAGTCTGAAAACATCAGTGAATTGGCTGTCTGCTTGCTCTTTTTTTTCCCAATTAGCCCTAACTATTAGTTGAGCAGGGACATTTTAATGTTGGCCAGTAGCACACTATTCATAACATCCATCTAAAGTCATGGCCAAGCTTCATTTATCAGTCACTCCTCTGCCATTTCTGAAATAATCTCTCGCTTATTTTCTTCGTTGGATCACAGGATTCTTCGGTTTTTAAGGAACGAAAGGTGTAAATAGATGCAGATTTTGCCACGTCGTCTAGCAATCACTCCACAATCACGAGAAAACATCGCAATCTTTGTTGGAAAAAACTCTACGTTGTGATTTGAAAATAAGAAACTAAACGCCATATAACCGCCATGTGATGACAAGCTCATTATGGAGACAATAAGCAATAAATTTCTTGTGATCAAACACAAAGAAAAATAATCTGTGTATGCTCTGTGGCTGGCTGTGCTCCAGCTCATAGCGAGGACACCATGTTCAGGAAGAATCCCGCACCGCAGCAGGTTTTTCCAGCCGCGGCGGCCATGATTTCCTTGGAATAAACATCAGAGCACTAAAAAAAAATCTTGTCAAAGTAAGAAAACACCTCATACTATCCATACGAGCAGCACAAAAGGTGCTGAAGCATCTAAAGAGCAAACAAAACGACTGTCAGATGGTAGCATGCAAAGGAGCGAACGCACAAAACGCAAATCTGTTAATGTCTTTTTTGTGGAAGATTACACCGCGAAACAATTCTGTGTACGTTGTAATGAAATCACAGAGCTCCTCCTTAGGCAAATACTTATCCACAGTGGCTTTTTTTTTTTCTTGGGTGGCTGTTTGTGGATGTGATATTGTGGGATCTGGCTTTCTTTTCTCTTCTCCCTACAGCAGAAGGCACATGAGTCGAATAGCACTTACTGAACAATACAAGCCAATGTTTTCATTTGGGGGAGAGAGCTCCAAATCCATCTGGCTTTGTGGAGCGTAGCTGTCCCTGCTGCACACACTTACACAAACACAAACACTCACACACACACACACAACTGACTGTTTTTTCCCCCACTCTCACAAATACCATGATATATACTTTCCATCTGTCAACCACAGTCTCTTTCTCGTATTGTCACACACAACCACAGCAGCACACATTTGTACATAAACATGAACATACACACCTACGAGGTGCGATCACAGCCACGCACATGCAACAGGTGAGAGCAGGAGCTGTCAGGAGTCAGGGTTTTGTGAAACACAGGACTTGTGACCACCGGTCGGCGTGCATCACCCGACTGGAGCAGCGAGCAAACATCACATTCTGTTTCCATCAACAGCCTGGAATTAGCCAAACTTCCTGTCATAACCATCAGCGGTGACAACAGGAGTGTCTACGGCTATAATCCCGCTCACAGCGCCGCGCCGCACCAGTTTTCTGGCCACAACAACACAACAATCGCTCTCCACCAGCCCTGCATGCCAGCTTGGGCTCCCTGTGACTTCTTTCTCTTCCCCAAAAAAGGAGACTCGAGCTGAAGGGTTGTTGTTTTGACACAGCGGAGAAAATCGAGCACGCATGGCAGGCGATGCATGACGTGCTTACAGAACAGAACTTCCAGGAAGCGTTGCAAGCGTGGCAGGAGCGCTGGGAGTGTAGAATCACTACGCGGAGACGCCGCTTTGACGGACATGGCAGCCAAACTCAA
>NW_007578341.1:349175-357047 GCF_000690725.1 Stegastes partitus
ACATATCAATAGTCTTTGAATTGTTAAAAAATGAAGCAGCACAAACTCCACGTTCTACTGGCGTGGCGTCTCAAAGACCGGCCTCCGCATAAAACTTTATGATGCTGTCGACTTTCTTGGATGGTTGCATCAAACCATGAATTTGTGCTCTGTTACAGAAGTGTTTTTACTACAATGCCAGCATCTTCCAGGCAGAAAGTACGTTTACTTCTAAATGTGTAACTTTGATTCACACAGATGACTTTCTAGGGATTCAATCAGACATCCCTTCATCACTGACAGTCGTATGTGTGCCAAGCTGTGGTTGCAACTCCTAATTTGACGTGATTTTTGATGATGCTGTTAACAAGAGGTGCCTAATTAAAACGTTTTAGCATTAAAATGTGAGAACTGTGCTTAAGGTACAGATGCAACATGCATACTCAGCTGTAGATGGACCAAAGAGAGACTTTTATTCAGTGACCGAGCATGCAGGTTTAGATTTGTGTTATCATAATCTAACATTTTTTTTTCCATTCAAAACTTGTATATATTTGACAAGAGTGCTTCTTTTTCCCCTTTAATACTGCCAGACATATCGAATCACTCTTAAACACAAAGAAAAACACATTCACTTTGCTTCTGCTCCAAGCATCAATTAAAGAATAGCCATGGCAACGACACCCAAACGTGAATGTATTATTCAACCTGGCAGCATTTATGGATTCATCCTCAGTGATTACATAAATAGCAACAATCCTGCATGCACAACAACAAGGTGATGAATGACAGGCCCGAGCCATTAGCTACGAGCGTTTTCACACTCCAAAATAGACACACGGCGGCGGCGGCGGCGGCGGCGGCACACGGCTGCAGACAGACGCACACCTCGCAGCTCTCCTTTCACTATTCCGCCAAACCTTGTCAGGAATTCCCGGGAAGAGCATTTGTCACAGGATTCATGCCTTTCAAATTCAGCATTACCATCATCCTCACTTCCTCCTGCTAAGCCCGGGCTTTCATGCTTAATATTCCAGCCATGTAAACGCTGAAACTAGATATTGCCTGTACCTTCATGCTCCGTGATAGAAAACGTATTTCACAGGCAGTCAGTGGAGCTTTTGTTGGACTTCTACATGCACGGCTACGTCAGCGCATCGGATATCAGTCTTGTTTCATCTCTTGACTTGTAGTGGACGTCGAAATAGTCTCTTTCCATGCATCTATTTTTTATTCTAGCTCAATTAAATAACCATAAAACCCTTCCATGCCCTGACATTCTCTCAAATGTTTCGGGGGGTACGTTGGCAAACATCCCCAGACTTTCATCCTGGACGCCACTGATTTAAAAGAAACGACAGCCAAAACTTACAAAGCTATATTAAGCAGGTTGTAGCTGGACTAACTACACGCCTCGAGTCCCGCTGGATAAAATATCAAACGCCACTTCCAAAAAGCCAAATGTTTCCGTCCGCTTCAAACGCGATCAAACACAGAGTGGATGGCCCAAAACCATTTCACAGTGGACGCTGCGCTGAAGCACCTAACGCGGTTAACTGAGAATCTGTATTTAATGGAGCAGAGTGATTCTCATCTAAAGCAGTTTGAGTCCACATAAACCCTCCTACTGAGCATCTAGAGCAGTTAGTTCCACAGGCGAAGGCAGGAGAGAGGAGGAGGGGGGTGACATCATACTGAGACACAGCCACGGAGCCTTTAATTAGTATTTCAATATCATTTGACCTGGAAAAGATGGAGCCGCATCCTGAGCTACATCGCCAAGCCCGGGGATAACCAAGGTGCTGCAAGCAAAGCAAATTGTTGGGTATTAGCTTCCATGATATATGCCAATTTTCTAAATATTGCAAAAATGTGACTATGGATTATAGTCTGGCACTCGGGCTAGTGTAAACAATTCCTTTAAAAAAAGAACTGAAGCAGTGCAGTTATTGAGCAAAGCTTATCTGAGAGTGCAGGAATGGAAGCAGATGGAAATGGAAACAGTGGTGGGTTGGCTCCGTTTTAAAGAGGGATCAGAGAAGAGAGGGGGGGGATCAAAAGGTTCAAAGCTGCAGGTAGAGATCTCTACAGGGCTCTGTCCGTAAGTCCACAGGCGCCTCGCTGCAAACACACACATTCCTACCTGCACCACCATTAGTATGCACCGTGCAGTTAAAGCATGAAAAGGGTCGTCTCTCAAGAAGGGAAAATATCTGTCCAAATGCATCACGATGGGGGCCATTACACACAGAAGGGAGCGTGCCACTCCGGCCACACTTCTACTTCAGAGATGGCGTTTTTATAATCAGCCCCTGCAAACATTTATCTTTTCTCCCTGAACATCTGTCCCCAGAATAGAGGTTCGAGATGAGAAGAAAAAAAAGGGCTCTGCACAGACCAGGGAAATGTATTTTTTCTTAACTCAATTATACGAGGATGGTGATTTGCCCCCCCGTGCTAATACTTGGATAAGGATACACTGTGATTTTGTTTCAGAGCCGTGTGCCACATTAACAAGTGTCAGGGAGACTTAGGCCTTAAAGAGCTGGAACCATTAATCCAATGTTCTTCAACCACTCCGGGAGCGCCATTAAGCAAAGATTAGCTGTTAATGTAGACGTAAGCTGATGGGAGACTCGTGGAAATTGGCAGATGGAAATTGGTGCTGGTTGCCATTCATAAATCTCCACAACAACAACAACACTCTTTGCAAACAGTGCCTGTAAATAAAAAAAATAGCCCTCATTTCTGACCTCGGAGAAATTTTCCAATTCAAACGCTGCCATTTCGACTGTTTATTCAAGCTGTCGATAGAGTAAACAGAGAGTACAAAACGTGAACAGAAAGCGTGGTTTGGGACGGACGGGGAAACTGTTTACATGAAGCATTCTCGGGGATTTTAATCATGAAAAAAGAAGCATCCTTTTCTGACATGAATGGGCTCTAATCACTTCCTGTAAAAAAGGACGAGTCCGCGCAGCGTTCTGTCGCTAAAATAACTTAGGATATGATTGTAAAGTGTGTTTACAGAGTTTGGGTGAGTGTGCAAAGCCTGATCATCCCTCCACCATGCTCCAGCGTCCCACAGTCCCACTCCTTCTGCCTGGATGTCAACTCCAAACACTGATGCTTCTTGTTGCACATTTCCCCTGCTGCTAAGCTATTTGTTTTGCCTGAGTTCATACGAATGCACCACTGTCAGCTTCTTCCGACGCGAGCGAGACGAGCATGTCAGCGCTGGGCACGTGACTCCAGTGCTTATGAGCTGAAATGCACATTATGGCGTCGGTCTTGTACTTTGCATTCCACGCGCGAGTCGTGTGTCAATACGCTGCCGCTCAGTCGTATGTAAACATGAACAATAGCACGTCTGTTCGCTGTCCTTCACTTCAGATAACGGACGTTCACTTCTGCTCACCCTGTTGCTGTATGCGCCTAAATGTGTCCGTAAAAACCTCCTGCTCTCAGACCTGAAATGAGTGGATTTACACCTGGACTTTATGGCCTGTGGCGGGTCTGTTACCAGCTACAGTCCAATCACCCAGGACTCATGCTAAGGACAGATGGAAAGACCGTCAAAGCACCAAACGAGGCAGGAAAATAACAATTCTGCAGGGAAAGATAGCAGCGGTAAAATACAGCCCACGTGAGTTTAGCAAATTAATCTGCGTCCGTGGCAAAACCGTCCCCCGTCAGCAGCCCGACTCTCTGCTGTTGGAGAGGTCCATTAGACGGCCACAGTCCTGAATGCACGCTGCTAAGAGATCAATGAGGCTTCACACGGGGTCCTGGCACAGGTTACATCCCACTGAAAGACATCCTCAGCCTCTAAAAATGACTGCCGGCCACAGAGGAATCACCTAAATGTTAGTGTACACGCGTCAAAGTTGCTAGAATCCATCAAGCAGTCCTGAATAACAGAGTGATTATCTAATCTGGAGGTTTTTAACACCCAGAGATGACAGCTTATTTCATTAAAACGTCAGTCACCGCGCTGTCACAGCATATTAATGCCTACCATACATCACTCTGCTTTCCAAAATGCAGCTAAATGAATATCTGCTATTACTGCCAAAAGACTGGAATAAATACATGTGTGGAAGGTGGAAAATTAATTAAAAGGGTGGTAAAGTGGTATTATTCACTCGACAGAAATATCTGTCAAGGCAACTTGGCACAAGGAGGAAAAAAAAACCTCTGAAGGTGTCCTGTTCATCAACCTGCATTCTCCCACAAACAAAGCTTTAAGAAAAGCTAGCGTGATGCTCAGGTGTCCTAATTATTTGAAGCGTCTTTTATTTTTCTTTTACATTCTTTCTGAAATAAGCCGTCAATACATTTGATTTCGCATTAGCCTCTTTCTTACAATGAAGTACCAATCAATGTGTTCCTCTGCGCCTGCACTTACAAGTCCTCCTCCAGGCAGACTTCTGGGGGCTGTGCCAGAGAAAATCAATTGTTTTTGAAATGCTGGCAAGCCGACAGCATCATCCCACAAACAGCACACGAGAAGAGAAAATGCCAGACTGTTAAACTTCAATTCATCATCTTCATTTGGCCGTATGAGAGGAATATCCATTGTTGATATAATTACTGCGTTTGATTCTCTCGGCTCCGGCTGCAAGACCTGTCCTTTAACTCCTGCTCTACTTTAAATGTCAAGAGCCATTAATTAGCTCGCCATTATTTGCTATTTGACGGCCTGACAACTTATCAATGAACCTATTATCATTTCGGTGAACTCCTCACTCCATACCACCTCCACCCTCCACCCACACGCGAGCACAGATGACTCAACTTAATCCGTGAACCGAGCTGCTCCGCCGTGCCTCGGCTTGAATGTGTCACATCTCCAAGGCCGGTGTGGGTGTGACAGATGGATGTGAAGCCGGTGCCTAAAATTAAATAACTGATGGGCGCAGCAGACATCAAATAGAAATTGGCACTTAATTGGAACCAACAAGGTCCTGGTGGTACATCAGTGGAACGGAAATGAAATGCAAGCAGCAGGAAAAGGACAGGCGGAGGATTTCCACAGCTCTTATGAAAGCGCTTCTCCTCCAGCAGACACATGGTTTATACATATCCCCGTTATGGACTTTTTGTCAGAGCGATGTGAAGCCCGCAGTGAAAGGCATTAAAGCTCTTTGTAATCGATTGACTATCTCTTGGCTCGCCGGTGGTCAGCAGCTACCAGTCTGCCGTTTGGTCCGGTTAGGCATGACATGACAAATCCAGTGCAACCTGATGCAATATGTATAACATCATCATTTTACTCCTTAGCCAGGCTGCAAACGGAGATACTCTTCCAGGTAAGCGTCTACCAGGGAACACTGGCAGCTTATTGTATATCTCTCACTCAAACCAAACTAATGAATCAAAGCACTGGCAAAGAAACACACATAAAATATCTGTAATTGTTTCACAGACGCGCAGCCAAATGCACTGCGTCCACGTCTGCTCGCTCCAACAGTCTGTTAAAAGCTGCATCGTCGGTACTGACAGATTTTTCGGGCCAATTCCAAAACTGATATTTGGAAGTTTTTCGTAAATAATCCATTAACTGCTTACTGGCCAGTAACATAATCTTGATGAGGCGATTCAAGCTTTCTGACCCAAATACTGAGCAAGTTGAAAATGTACAGAGCTATGATAATATAATAATAATGACTTTGTTTGTACAGCAGCTTTAAGAACAAGCATTCACAAATATAGGTCAAATATCCCACTAATATAACACAGGTAAACACACACTGTGAAAAGCTGGTTAAAATCACACACGGGGCTTAGAAAAGCTGCTCTTTGGTATGTAATGGGCATTTTATTTATTTCTGCACCTCTACAGAAACTGCAGAGAAGAAAACTTATTGTGCAGCTATAATGCCATAAATCTTTCTTTTTTTTAAAACCTGGATTCAACGTGCACAACATTTAAGTGTCCACAGGTGTTACGAATACTGGAAGAAAAATCTTGAAAACTAGTTTTGCTCCTATCTGCTGTGATTCAACACAGCCAGAAAGCTCCTGAATTCCTGCAACATGAATACCATCCATCCATCATCTCTACACCTTAATCCTCACCAGGGTCATGTGGGGCTGGAGTCTATCCCAGCTGACTCAGGGTGAAGGCAGGTTCACCTGGACAGGTAACCAGTCTATCACAGGGCTACACTTAGAGACAGACAACCAAGCACACTCACATTCACACCTACGGACAATTTACAATCACCAATTAACCTCAGCATGTTTCTGGACTGTGGGAGGAAGCCGGAGAACCCGGAGAGAACCCACGCTGCACGGGGAGAACATGGAGACTCCACACAGAAAGATCCCGGGTGTCCTCACCAGGACGCCAACCGGTGACCTTCTAGCTGCGAGGCAACAGTGCTACCTTGCAGCCCAACATGAATACCTGACTTTTATTTTTATTTAGACTTTTTTGGCACAGAATAAGTGATTTCTGATGAAATATCACAATTTTAGGCTTAATGTTCTCACAAAACAGAACATTCCTGATGGGTAGTTGGAGGACAGGCAGTCAGCTGAACACCTGGTGACTCTTTCTGGTTTCTGGCTCCAACACATTGACGGTTTCTTTATGGATAGGATGCCTTTCACACCCACCAGTGGATTTAGGGGGTTCAACATTAACTAAAATGTGACAATAAATGAAGAACATCAGGAGCAGATCCCAAACTCACTTAAACAGAAAAAAAAGCAGCAGATAAATCTTTTGTTTTCTACTCGTAATGTAAGGAGCCACTCTCCACTGCACATCCCAGACTGCTTGTGTCAGCGCTGCACGTCCATCCCAACACGATGCTGCTATGTGGCTCCGTACGCTGTCGGTGCATTAGGTGAATACGTCGTCCTCTGTTTTTATGGTGTGTAACAAATTAAGTTAGAGAGGCAAATTATTTGGAGGAACAACAAAACCGGCAGGAGCTCTGCGGGGTGTTGTGAATTAAGAGGTCTTTGCAGGCTTCAAAATGCAAAATCAGAGAAGAACAGACACTGCAAATGTACTAATTTACACAGTATTGCCTTTTTTTTTTTTTTTTTGCTGCTCGTTTTATTATCACGGGCGTTCAATCATGTAATAGACTGCTGTTAACCTCCTGAGCAAGAAGATGAGGTGCTGTTATTGGAGTTAACAAACCTTCAGGTGTAACGTCGGGCAGCAAAGGGGGGCGAGTGGACAGAAGCCCGATGTTATAATTGAGGTTAATGAGGATTTATCTGTGCATGTGATACAAATATATAGACGGCTCAGACCGCTAATTATGGGGAAATAATGGAGCAGTGGGTTAACTAAGGCAACATTTTTAAATCAATTCTGGCCAGCAGGAGCATGCTGAGGTTAGGGACCCCTTTCAAGAGAAATGGGTGAAACACAGCAAAGGTTTTAGAGGAGCAGGCGTTCAATAATTTAGTAATTTCTTCAAGTGCTGTAATAGGTTGCTGCTCAGGCCTCTCTCAATAAAAACCTGTCTCCAAACCATTTCCTTCAAAAGGACAGCTGCTGCTGTGTACTTTGATCTCGGTGCAGTGAATAACGCTCTTTTCAATTTCTTGGTCAGTTTAAAGTGAAAGAGTTTATGTTTGGGGAAAATGAGCGCGCTGTGCTTTATGAGACAATAAACACACTACAGCAGACAACAGTTAGCAAACGTTACACTGGGCGCTGCAGCACCATCACATTACCATACTGATAAACTCCCAATATCTGAACATCCACTCAGTGCATTAGAATGCATTAGAATCTACTGTTTGTGCACCACAGCTGCAGACAGAAAATCTAAAGGCTATAGCGGCTCCGTGCTCAAAGAAATCATTAAATGCCTTCCAGCTACACCTCGACTCAAACAGCCCGATGCTCATAAAGAAACAGCT
>NW_007578341.1:357555-373279 GCF_000690725.1 Stegastes partitus
CATGACCACTGAGTATTTCAGAAGCACATTTTTTTATGAGTGGAAACCGATTAATTAAACTTGTTGGAGATGAGACAGAATTCATCACAGGCGATCAGCGCACAATGCACGAAGGTTAGATTTCTGTTAGATTTCTGATTTCTGCCCTGACGTCACATGTGCAGCGATAACGTCATCACATCGAGGTGGCTGCAGGTTTTTGGAGCAGGTTACTCTCCTGCAACCCCAGGGCATCATGGGAAAAAGCCCAGCGTTGATTGGTTTAGATGTTGGCTCAACAACCCAATATTTGATTGAAAGTTTTAATTTTTGTTGAGTTGAGGACATCCTGATTTTATCTGTTTGATTGGGACGGTTTGTTTTATTAGCAGAACACATGGTGGTGACATTAATCAGATTACTCACCATAAGGAGCAAACAATACACCACAAGTGTGCTCGGTTGTATATTAACATTGATTTAATTTTAATTAAAAGTATTTAGCAGCACCAAAATGCATAGAAAGGAACGAGAGGATTCTTAAAGTCAGTCTTGATGGTCTGAATATCTACGAGATCAGCAAGGACAGCCGCTATCTTGTATGTCTTTCTATGATATTTAGTATTTTTTTCATTTATTTATGTACGTATGCTCTCTAAGTAACGAGCTTATTGTTGGCTTTGAGCTCACGTTGATCAGACGAACAGCAAACACGCAAATCAACATTACGATGCTTTCCCAGCTACCTCCGGTTAACGATCGAGGTGTATTCCAACTTCATCTTCAGCAAAACACTAAAAGAGCAGCACCAAAGAAAAACAAAACCCCGTAATCAAGACGACAATATGTTGTACAACATCCACCAAAAACAACTTCAGCGTCTCAAGAGCCTCATCATAGAGGCTTCAGCCTGAGACCGCAGAAGAAAAATGCAAAGCTAAGATATCAGCATGCACATGGAAAGCAGGCCTGGGAGCAGTGTGGCTCCGGCACCGTGGTGACAGATGGAGAGCACTAGCATATACCTCCAGGGGTCTGACCTCATCAGAATTTAACTTTACCCAGACAGAAAAGAGCCACTGGTGCTGTGATATGCTTGTGCACAGTTCCATTTATACACTACAGAACCTCTGTGGTCCAAACAACGAGGAAAAGCTCAGAACTGCACAACATAAATAAGGATCAAACTGTGTAGCATAAGGGGACAGAGATAAAAGATGGAAGTTGATATACTCAGCAAGAAAAGACATATATTTAAATATCACACATGGGAGTGAAGGAAGTGAAGCAGCATTGCCATTTACATGCTGAACAATAATGCACAGACAGAAATCAAGACAGTTAACTCACCGGATTCGTAATTGAAGAAAAGAACGACTGTGAGAAGTCTCTCTGAAACAGTATTTATCCGTTCTAAACTTCCCTCCATAAATGTCATTTCTGAGTCACCGAGAGGGATAAACAACAAGACAGGTTTTCAAAGATTTCCTCTCGGAGATGTTAACCTTTATTTAACCCGGCAAATCTGACTGATTTTTTATCTTTCAGAAACTCCCTGATTCACCCTGAGTCACAATTTAAACTCAAGCAAAGACCGTCTTCTATTACCGGTCCGTGAGCAGCTCTAATGAAAGTGAGTGAGGACGGGTCAAGTGGCACTTCAGAAGTAAAAACTGGGGGTGGGATCTCATCTTTATTTCAAGCCTACATTTTCAAGCCTGATGCAGACATTTGTACCAGTAACCCTCAGGTCAAGTGGATCTAAGGTGTCCTCTTCACAGCTGAAATGATGAGTCAATTAATTGACTCATTCCTCGGCAGCTATTTTGACAATACGTTCTGATTTCCTCTCATTAATGTCATGACAAAACCAGATCATTCAAAACGTAACCTTGGGCTTATTAGGCTTGAGAGGCGCATTTTACTGAATTTTTTTTAAAAACCATTTTAGAGATCAAATGATTCATGCCGGCAGACTAATGAAGCGTACGCCACGGCTCTGACTGAGGATGCACCGATGAGATACTGCTGGACTGGGTGTCCGTGTTCATCATCAGTTGAGCTTGATCTAGTTCAGGTTTACGTCCATGTGCATGAACTACGCCATCAGCAGTGCACCGCGAGAACTGTACATTGTGCTTGAATGCGAGCGAACGTAGCATTGAGGGAGTGCCAGTAGTACGGAGCTATTTACTGCAAACTAAACAAACCAACCAACTTAATCAAGCACCTTCAGAAGATTAAAGCCAAAGACTTTGTCAGGTCAACACATAAGAAGCTTTTGGGGGACAGAGCGTGAAATGTTGTTGTGAACGGCGATCATAAGTATTGCAAGATGGGCGTCGCTACAGCTCACCTGGTTGAGCTGGCGTCCAATGTCCAGGGCTACAGTCCCCTATGTGGAGGTCATGAGTTCGAATCCCACTCATGGCCCTTTTCCACAGGTCCTTCCCCCATTCTCCTCCCCCACTTTCCTGCCTCTCTCTCACTGCACTATCAAATAAAACGTTTAAAAGAAGTATTACAAGCTGTACCTGTGATGAGCTTGACGACAGACATCTAGCTGTCTGGCATGTGCCCATCGTCAGTCTAACAGCACACCGGTTGGACATGAGCTCTACTGAAGCCCGATGTTGTCCTACACATAATGATTCCCAGTTCCTTCCCCACAGCGAGGAACAGGAGTTGAATCGGTGCATCCCCCAGTTTAGACCCTGGAACCACATAAATTCAAAGAGTCTGAAGCAACTTTAAGACAGCACACATGGTGCTGGTCTGCAGCTGGTCCGCATCATGGTGGACAGAGTCCAGATCCTCCTGTCAGGGATTGTGTACAAAAAAAACTCACTCCATAGCTGCTACTGTCATTTCATTTGGGTCACACTGTCATATTTAAAGCTCTGCATCGAGTGTTAGAAGTACTGTACTTCAATAGCGCCGTCTCTTTTCCCTGTGAGATGATACTGCGATAATAAGTTCTGTCATATTCTCACACACACACACACACACACACACACACACACACACACACACACACACACACACAGCAAGCATAATTTGTTTTTCTCTTACTTGAACTCGATGCGTTTTTATTACTCAATAAACCGCTGTGTGACAAGATTGTTTTGTAAGAAGTGCTTTCTAAATCACCGTGATTTAATATTAAATTAATCTGATACTGAAATATATTTTGATTTATTTGTTTTCCCGTTCAGTTCAGAGCAATGACGGGCTGAAACAGATTTGTGTAGGGTAATAAAACGTCAAAAATATTTTCTCCTAATGTACACCAAGTCGTAAATCAGCTTCTCTCTAAAGCTCCAGTACATCTGCCACCTTCAGTTAAACTCAATCAGTGCCTGTGTTTTGCATTTTGTTCCTCAAATTTGGACTAAAATCCGTCAGCAGCACTTATTAATGTCCTCACCCGTTTACTGGGAACGACGGTCGACACAGTCGCGTCAAAAGAAACTGATCTGAACGGCGTAAACGTGACACATCAGCGCCTGTACGCGGCTTGTGATCTGATTTAAACTGGCTAACAAAGTGAAACGTTAAAAAACATTGTGGAAAGGCAAACAACAGAGTCAGACAATAAAAAAAACACTCGATTAAAATTCAAGGTCTCCTTCTGCCTTATGTATTGTGCACACGGCGCGTTGTCATCCAGCTAGACGCTCAGACTGGGAATGCTGTAGCACGCTGACGCACAAAACATCAATGGAAAGAACAACTGAAAGAAGGTCAAGCAGAACGAGGAGAAGGAGAACGGCTGCACAGGCACGAGAGCCCACGACTGCTCAATAGAGTAATTCTGAATAAAGAGGAGGACAAAAACATGACAGTAAGACACTCTTGAGCTGTGAAAAGTGTGTCTGACTAACAAAGGCGTACAGTGTGGACAAGTGTTACTGTACGTACCCTTGATATGGGTCACGCCGGCGAACAAGAGATCGGTATCGCGCTGAATATATTAGAAAGTGCAAGACAGACTGTGTTGCACCACGAGTCCGACCTTGTGAAGACAAACTATTCCACGTACTGCTGAAACGAGACCGGGGGAAAGTCTGAAAACTGCAGCTCGTGATGAAAACTTAAAAGTTGTGAGTATGTGGTGTTTAATAAAGTTACCAACAATTGAGAGAGGAGTGAAAGAAGCCGTCTATGGATAATAGAGCATCCCTCAACAGCAGGGTGTCCAATCCTGGTCCTCGAGAGCCCCTATCCAGCATGTTCTAGATGTTTCCAACACACCTGATTCACATGATCAGCTCATCATCAAGCTCTGCAGAAGCCTGATAACGATCCTGATCATGTGAATCAGGTGTGTTGGAAGAGGGAAACATCTCAAACATGCTGGATAGGGGCTCTCGAGGACCAGGATTGGACACCCCTGCTCAACAGAGGTGGAGGTCTGAGGCATCACCTGTTTACAACCCAGTCCTAAGATCTCTCCCCAGGAAGATGAACCCACATCCACACCGAGCCACTAACGAACCCCACTGTGGCAGGGGCAGCACTAACATAACGAGGGGGAGGAGCAACAAACCCTCCAATTGAAACTCAGGTGTTAACGGCTCCTTCAGGATATCTGGAAGTCCCAACTAGTCAGTCAGAGCTGATGAAGCCTCTTGGATGAGAGGTCTTCAAGGACTTTAACAGCTCCTGTCAAACACATGCATGTGTCTGCTGGTGCTGTTTGTCGTGTCTCATAAGCGTCTTCCAGCGAACACACTAAAAAATGTATTAACAACAGCTAAAGCTGACTCGTACAGACACAAGCCTCTTTCAGACATCCTGCTAAACCAACGTGTCGGCTTCATGTCTGAATAATTGAGTCCCAGTAACATGTCTGAACTGCAGGCCGACACACTAACAAATACGTACACGAGAGACGTACTTCCACCTGTGTGAAGGGATTTGGAGAAGGTTTTATGCCCCCACATTTCAGCACGAAGGACACGAGTCTGATTAACGAGACCCAGTTTTGACTGAGCTTTAACAAAAAGCTCAAGTCCGGCTGTTTGTAGGAGTTTTTCGTCCGAGTTTATTAAAAACGTGCAGCGTCAGACAGCAGCATGAGCATCTCCAAAGCAAACGGTAACTGGCACTGTGTCCTACCAGGTGAGCTGTAACACACCAGGTAAATCATCACACAGCAACCATCCTCAGGTTGAAGCTGAATCACAGATATTTTTGATTTTTCTGTTGGTCAAGTCGTCGTTGAGATTATTATCACACATGGACAGAATTTTCAGTGTTTAGAAAATCATAAATTGATGAGGGAGCTGCAATTACTTTTCTTAATTAGTGGATTATTGTGCATGATGTGCTGTCCCAATCCCACATGTATGGAAACACTGGGCATGTGTGGAAAAAAGCAGAGAGGAACAATAATGTGTGACTGGCAGCGCTACATATCTGAGCAGGGCTATGATGAACGTCTCCATACAGCAGCCAGGTGCGACTCAATGGTTTGATAAGTACGAACATTTTGAAAATCATACAGTATTGCTTTTGCACTCAGCAAAAGAACAACTCTGGGAGATTTCATTGTGTAGGGCGGCTCTCTCCGCTCCACCGCCACATTCAAAACCCCCAAATAATAGCGGAGAACGTTTCCGAAAACACGCAGAATCTACACCGAAGAGCACTCAAGCTGTTCTGCAGGTCTACGGCGGCCCCACGTCTTCCTGAAACACTTTTTTCTTTCATTTGTCACACATGTGTAAGTTACCATTATAGAGAAACGTAGGGCTGTACATATAAAACGCTTGCTCCTGTAAGCCATAATTCAGAAGCGGGCGATATCATTGGAAGGCAGCCTGTGCTCGGTTTGCATTCCAAGGAAAATGGATAGCCAGCACACAATAAATTACTCCCACTCTGAATAAACTGTTGTAACATGGATCAAATTGCTTTTTCACTGCGAAGTGTACAAAGGCCCAACAGCCACTACAACCATAGCCGAACATCCCTCATCTGGTGTAAGGCTTTGCTGGAAAACGCTTGTAAAAACACATCCAGAGCAGTACACAGAAAAACAACAACAGCCTCTTGGTGACACAGATAGTAATCTCTGGCTACAGCGCTGCATTTAAAGCTACGTCTGTGGAGCACCAGCTCACACCACAGCCAAGTATGCAGCCGGGAGCCAAAGCGCTTGGCCGGCCCAGCCACAGAGGAACATCCTCCAACAGAGAACTTCAGCTCTGGTTTCATGCAGACACAATCAGAGGCAGGAGGCTTAGGACAGTTGAAGGGGCTCCCCCCGGGGTTAAGCACTTACCTCCAGAGCCTCCAGGGTCACGAAGCCCGTGATGGAGAAGCCATCGATGATGTCCTCTTCAGCAGAAGTAGACTCCTTTCGCTTTCGCCGCGGGGGTCGAGGGCGGGATGAAGAGGGCTCCCTGTCGCCCTCCCGCTCCGAGTCGGAGGAGAAGCGAAACACGGAACCCTTAACGTGGTTGTTCCTTATCCCATTTGATCTCCTCTCCCGATCCCTCTCCGACCTTGACTTCCTCTTCTTCCGCAGGCCACTGGATCGAGGGCCATCCATGTCCTTCATAGGAAACATCCAGATAAACCCTCCTCTTACAGGGAATCAAACTCTTCTGGGGCCAAACGCTGGCGCCGCTCAGCCTCCACTCGTGTGAAAACCTCCTCCAGGAGAATCTCCGCAGTATCCAAGAGAATCTTATCAACGCGTTAGATCCAAGGTAATCAAGTAATATCCAACAGATGAAGCTTTTTCTGGGAAACGCAAAAACTGCATGGAGTCAGTGAACCGAGTTCGGTTCCACACACAGAGATCCCCAAAGGCAGTCCATCAAATCCTACGACAAGAGGTGTAAGATGATCTATTAAACACGTTATCACCGAGCTGTCAATTCCGCCAGAGGAAGGGCTTTTCAAGTTAAAGCAAATGTCTGCTCAGTGAACATGTCCCGCCATGGTGAATAGAGCAGGTGACGCCACATCTTTCTTCTCCAAGAACCGATTCCTCTTACCCAAGGTCAGCAAACTCACCCTCCTGCAAAATAAAGACAGACATAGAGAGAGAGGGAGGCAGAGAAAGAAGGAGAGAGAGAGAGGAGAGCATGCATTTGCAACATGTTCACTCAGCAAGTTCAACAGTGCATTTAGTCAATGAGCCATTTTCCAAAAGGTGCTGCATGCTACACAGAAGCTTCTTGTCACTGAACATAATAGAAGACGGATGTTTTTATGGTGGCTATGGTCACACATCTGCTGAGTGGAGCTCTGTCTTCTCACACTGCCAGGTCATTAAGCCCTGAGATGGGATGATTATGTGTTGTAAGTGCTCTTTTACTAATGTAGGCAAAGCTTTTGCCAAGCGTGCAACCTAAACTGTGTTTTTAAGGATTAAGTTCTATGGATGAATTATGTACCCAAATTTTGCTTTGGCGTATTAAAGCCTTTCCAGTGCTGTTATTTCTGGTATCGCTCTGTGTCCATGTGTACCAATGTGTGCCAACATACAAAAACTTAACTGACAGCCAGAAATACACTCAATAAATCACTACAGCTGCTGTCAGTACATCCTAGCCTCACACTTTTTGTCGCTCCTAACTGCATTAGTTCACTTTTTTAATATAAAACGTACATTTGAGTGCATATTCACACACTGACATCAGAAATGAACTTTCATGGAAGCATGATGATGGTTTCAGGCGAGTAATTTCAAAGACTCCTATAGCAGGTCATCTATCAACTGTACGAGTAGTGATCTGAAAGCTCTTCTCAAACAAATCTGACTCGCAGACATCCATCAAAATCACTTAAATTAACTAATTCTCTATGACGACTCGTCTCGGCGCGAAAGTCTTTCAAACCATCACATCTCGCTCACAAAAACGACCGGAGTAATTGAACGAGGAGATGTCCTTGAGGTTCTACACACGCCGCTAAGAAATCAAGATAAATGTCGTGACCCCTTTAATAATGCCATCCTGCACTTAGCTACACAGCGTAGCGGGGCATACCTTCACTGTGTGACACTGAAGGCATCTGGTTTGCTTTATGGTATCAGAATGCAACATTCAACAGCTTGCAGCCTCGTTCTGGATCATTCTCAAGGAGTAGCCTACAGTCTAGGCCTGGAGCCACTGAAAGTCACTCTGGCATTGTAGTCCAAAACACATATGGCTCCTCAATGTGTCCAGAATAACAATTCCTACCCATTACATCACACAAATGGTATTCTATGTGGAGGAAAACTGAATCAACAAACTGCAGCCTCTCATAAAGCCCTTCTCTGAATAATCGTCCCTCCAAACGCTGGTGGAGATCTCACACACACACACACACACACACACACAGAGGAATCACACCTTTTCTGCATCACCACACAAACCAAAACCAATCTGTCACAGTCAACCACCATCTTCAACTTTACATTGTCTCCCTGGACACAGGCTGTCATGTAATGTGGCTCATCTGGATTCTGCAGCAATACATGGACTCCCCCAAACGCTCTGCTACACCCTGCAAAGTGACAAAGCTTTCAAACATGCACAATTAGAAAAACAAGCCTCATGATGACAGGGATGCATAACAAAGGCACATCTAACATCTAAGTGTTGCAGCAACCATTCAAACACATCCCTTCCATGCAGATGTTTGTGCTCTTCTAACAAGCCAGGAGAAACAAATCCACCTTTGACTATAATAAACCTGTTTCCAGAGCCTATGCCTTTAACCTGATGCCCCGTGCCAACACTCAGCTAATGACACACATGCACAAATAGCTCCTCAATATCTCGCTTATTTAAAAGAAAAAAAGAAAACTGTGTTCCAGCACTCGCCCTGGCTCTTCTAGCTCAGTAAAGACTCTTTCCCTTGTCTTCGCTCACAGTCCCTTTTTGTCTGCCTGTGCTGTCAGTACAGATCTCAGCCTGTAATCCAGTCCAGCCCACAGCAGCAGCAGCAGCAGCAGCAGCGGACTGCCACTGCCTCCTGCTCCGGCTCTCCAAGCTTCATTTTACACTATAAGACACACAACAAAAGCAAGCCTCTCTCTCTCTCTCTCTCTCTCTTCTCTCTTCTTTTTTTTTTTTTTTTTTTAAGCTCCAAGACACGTCATGCAAAACCAAGAAATGCAAACCCTTGCGAGTGGGGAGGGACCGTCCGGACAAGTTGAAGGCCTTCGGTCACTTATAAAAAAAATAAATAAAAAAAAAAAGATAAAGCGCAAGAAGGTTTGGAGCTGACAAAATAAATCCCGCAAAGGAAAACCACAGGGTATCTCCTCCTCCTCTCCCCAGACCCGAGCTTCAGGATCCCGGAGAAGGAGACCGGGGCGCAGTGATACGGCGATGCCGCAGTGCCGCTTTACAGGCTGCACGCTTCCTCCTCGGCGCAAATAGTGCTGTCTCTGGACCGCCGCTCTGCGAGTTCACGATGAAGACGCGCAGGACGCCGTGGAAAACACAGCCGAGGCTCACGGCGCGGAGACGGCTCCTCTAACCGTCGGCGTGGATTTCATCTTGCTCGTGTTTTTGGTCCGTCACGCATCTTATAGCTAAATGTAAATGTGAGCTGAAAGTTGGGAGCAGGTGAAGCTAATAGTGAAGCACTGAGAGGCTGCAGGTGCTCGTTACTGTGTGAATCTGGGCTGTTTGCTCTGACAAAAGCTGCTTAGACGCTGTTATTTAAAGTGCACTCATTAGAATAACTGTTTACATACTCAGCTCAACTCATGCTAGCAGGCTAACGTCACCTGAAGCTCACCTGTGTTCGTCTCCGGATTGATTTGTCATACAAATATGGTAAAAACTACAATATCTTAAATTTAAAAAAGTAGAAATTAATTTTAAAAAATGAATGCATGAACCTGAGCCATGAGCAAAAAGCAATTAAAATACTGCTATTTAAAATGCGCTCATTAGCATATGTACATACGTATGCTAATCAAAGCTATGCTAGCAGGCTAACTTCACCTGAAGCACAGGGAGGCACCTGTTGTCGTCTCCGTGTTTATTTGTTATACAAATATGGTAAATAAAAAATAAAATATTTTGAATAAAAGTAAAATATACACGAATAAAAATGAACGACTGCTATTTAAAATGCATTCATTAGCATATGCGCATATATATGCTAATCAAAGCTATGCTAGTAGGCTAACTTCACCTGAAGCAGTTAAGGCACCTGTTTGTCATGAATTTCATCAGCTGGTTTTTGTTCCTTGTATATATATATATATATATATATGTTTGTTTGTTTTTTTAAAAAATAATTGTAAATATAAGTGTTTAGTGTAGGTGACGGTAAAGCTAACGGAAGAATTATCAACACTCTGAGCCTGTGATTGGTCAGGAGGGATATGACGTCACCCTTACGGATATAATGCATAATAGTAATAATAATAATGTATATTTCCCCTTTTATAGTATCTGAACCTCTTGAACCAACAGATTTACAGATGTACAATAACTTTAGTATATTTAAAATCTTATCTTCACACTACTTTCCTTGAGTAAATCAATTTTTACATTTTACAAGTGGTAAAATGTGCCCATCTAAGTAAATTGTTTTAATACCTAATAAATCACGGCTGGAAGACGAGCCCACTATCAAAATGTCGGTAAAATTGAGACCTTTCATTTGCTATAACTCATTTTGAACCAGCCGCCGATCCCACACAGCGAAATGACCCTTAAAGGTTTTTTAAAGGTTTGTCCAGGGAATTGAACAAATACATCCAGGGTGCCAGGGCTTGTTTCTATGATTCTGTGTCACTGGAATTAAACTGGTGCAGTTCTGCTATTAAAACTGTGATATATCCCATGATGCTGTTTGATTATAGAGAACATTGTGCCGCTTGGAGTGGACGTGACATTGATTTGGTTGCAGTTTTTTTTAACAGCGTTCAAATGTTTGTTTTTCCATCATGATATCTGCTGAACTTATGAGGTTAAGTGTGAAACTGTGACCCACCTCTGTGTGCTTGAACAGCCTGTAACTCTTCCTCTTACACTAATTACCAATAAAAGTGTTTTAAACTAACGGGTAACCCTCTGCATGACTCATGTTAATAGTGAACTAAAACAGTTGTGTGTTTATACTCCAGAGGTGTATCTGTATTGTTGACATACCTCAACACCATTTGACTTGATTCCCTCAGACCTGTAAAAACATGTCAGAGTTATTTAAGGACTAGCGAGGCCGCTGTACAGATTTGATATGAAGACGGACTGTATCTGGTGGACAGGAGGGGAGTTCTGATGGTGGAACTTCTTACCTGGAGGGCGCGTCTTACCCCGGTCTACCCTGCTTTATGAACCTCGACTGTACCACAGAAGCTGTTTAAAGGCTGTGATTAAAAATGCATTCATTAGCATAATTGCTTAAATATTAAATTGAACCTATGCAGGTAACACCCACAAAGCTGTTGAACAAGCTATAGGCTGCTGCACTAAATTGTTTTTTTTATCGTGACAAGGGCAAAAACGTGGCGTTCATTTAAACACATCTTGCCTCCTTTTGTTATCAAAATCATTTATTAAGACTGAAAATCTCTCCCTCTGTGGGAAATACGCGCCAGCTCAGGTGTCAGGCTGTCATTTGGCTCATGAAAGCGACTTTAAGCTTTTGCTTCAGGGACACCCAGGGCCAACTAACTCATCTCCCCATCCAACAAACACTTAGAGAGAAGCCTGACCTTAGAGCACAGCAGCAATGAATAATAAAACACTAAATAAGCGCGGCATATTTTCGGTGTATCCATTTGAAGAAAACATTTACCTTGGAAAGCTGCCTCTCTCTGCATCGAGCTGCTGCTCATTCCAGCAACGGCAATCAGACTATTGCTTGCACCTGAGGGCCGCGGCAGCGTCTCCACGGCGCCCATCGCCACGGTAAATGTCAAAGAAATGCACCCTGCGTTTTTGGAGATAGTCAACAAGTTACCTCAAAGTGAAGGCTTGTGTGTGATGTATTGTATTGATATTGTAACGCCCTTGAGAGCCAAACATGATTATGCAAGAGTGCAGTTATTCAAAATCCATACAATGCATCATTTGCCAGGAATAAATCCATTCACAGCTCGCCTATAGCCTTCTGGGGAGCGGTCACTTTACGTCTGATTGTTTGGTGTTATTTATGAAAAGCAACACAGACTGAGGGTTGCATGTGTTTTGTTATGCAAACACAACTGATGATGAAATGTGCATTTAACTGTTAATTTGTGCAACAGATCAACATGAAGTCCATCAAAAGAGTTGTCATATTTAACTAAATTATCACCACACACTAAATAAGACATTAGCAGATGAATTGATGATAGAAACACTCATGAGCTGCTGCAGCTGTATGCAATAATAATAATTATACATTTTATTTATATAGCACTTTTCAAAACAGGGTTACAAAGTGCTGCACAGATTCAAAGAGAAGTGTACGGAAAACAACATTAAAGGAAGTAAAAGGCAAAAAAAATACATAAATAAATAAAAAATGGTGAAGGTGAAACACATAAAGCATGAAAGACAATAAAACAACATAAGAAATATATAAGAAAAATAAAACCCAGAAAAAGAAGACAATTAAAAGACAATAAAGGAATTAAACAGAAGATAAAATGTAAAAGTCCACTCATGAAACAACTCCTGTTAAAGCACGTGTTTCTAAAAGAGTTTTAAAGGAGGATAAAGTGCTCGTGCAGTCGTTCCTGCTTCATAACACCAGCGGTGAGTGAATGCCTTGTAGCACATGTCACTCCAGCATTACACCAACACATATTGATTTTGAGGTGCATTAATGCCCATGGGATGAGCATTAATAACAGTGTAAACACCACGGCGTGAGCTGGTAGAGCGGCGGCGGCGGCATCAATAATGTTCTATGAATTAGTGGGTGAGATTGAAGGGCACTTAATAACATTGGATACACTGGCACTGTGTTATCACAGGCTCATAACGCTGATCAAATTTAAAACAGGGGAGTGAAAAATAACGGTGTCACACCTCTCGCAAGCAGCAGTCAGGGATTGTTTCAGAGTGTGAGTGAACTGGTCTGCTGTGAACAGGGGACCATGGGTGGGCTGTGTATTTTTAGCCCGGTTTAATGATGCAGAGGCTGAGTGGTGTACAGCTCAGAGCTCGCTAAAGTGCCTCAATTCCCAGCGCCCGGTGGAACAGGGACCCCGGCGGCCTGGAAGAATAATGCCGGGGGATGCACATGCACTTGACCCCGCCTCATCTTCCAGGAGCAGCGTCCTTGTGACAAAGTGGCGCAGCGGAGGAGAGGCGACGGCCAGGCAGCTAATTCGGCTCTCCCCGGCCTCTGTGCTCGTTTGTGGGGAAGACGAATGTGCTGCTCTACCCTCCCCTCTGCCTCGCCGTAATCAGCTTTAATTACACCTTCGCCCAAACTTTCTCTGCTGCCACAGCGTAGAAAAAAACAGGATCTTTTAGAGACTGGAAATTAATTTTGGCAACAGAAGAAGTACGTGAATATTTCGACAACACAAAGTCTTGCGCTAATAATAAAACGAGCGCTATCAGGACACGGTAACAGCCACTCTGGCTTCCTGCCTCCACAACCTTCAACACAACACAAGGGTCAAAGCTAATCCCTCCCAAATGCAGCTCGCCCTAATGACGACTCCTTGACCCCCATTTGTGTCTGGGCTAAAGGTCGGCCGCTGGGCTTTCGCTGTGGAAAACAAAACCTGCTGGAGGAAAATGAGCTAAAGAGCTGGAGGGGATGTTTCTCAAAACGAATGACAGGATGGAAAAGCACCTCATAACCTAACAAAATGTGTGCCTAACCCTAACCCAATCACAGACCGACTATTCCGCCGCCGTGTTACATCAGAAAGACACAAAAACGCTCCCGTTACGCTGCACATTTATCTTTAATTGCCAAGTCAGAACACAACACTCGATTCCCTCTTTTCCTCTTCAGACAGCAGATGGTGGTAATTAGAGCATGTGATTTGCAAAATAGAATCATACATATCCCCCATATTATCACACCTGCCTGTTAGGCGCTCGCCACCTTTATCTTATTTGTGTATCTTCATCCCCATTATCTCCGCCTGTCAGGAGAAGACACTCAAGTGGGATCTAATGACACGATGGGCGTAATACAAGTTGAATTGCGGGGTACTTATGGCAACAAAAGAGATTCTCAATATTCTCAAATTCTCATTTTCCTCCCCCTACAGGTCTGCCTACCAGCCCTGTAATAGCCCTTATTACTTGCACCGTGAGTGTAGAACAATAGTCCTTACTTAGATATTCCCCGCTGTAGCCGTGCAGCGTTGGATGAAGTGCCGCGTGGTCCCGTTCACTTTGTTCTCTCCAATCGCAGCAAATACTGACGCTGTTCATCAAAGCCATAGTGTCTGTGTGGGAGGTTTAATATTCATCGCTAATGACTCGTCCCTGAAGGCCTTACAAGTGGTTAATGCCCTTAAAGTGCACGTAATACATGACAAGCGCGTGACACGTTCGCTGCTAAATTGTGGCACACGACCCGCCGTTCAAACGCTGACCTAAATTATGAACGGCGTCGACGTCTGTCAGATTAAAGAAAGCAGCAACGGCGGCACACAGATTAATGTGAGAATACGTTTGGACCGGAGAGATGGAAGTGTTCTTAAAGCAGGAACGTGGATTACGATGATTGATTATCCGAGAGCGGCGTGAGTGAGGTTTGCACCTGTAATAATGACAGCGTGGACTGAAAAGCCTCTCCGCTCTTAATATATGGCGCCTGTCAGAATCCTCTTAGCTCGCGGTTCGTCAGCCGCCTCGCGCCATCAATCACTGTTGACTATTTGGTCACCGGATGAGACCCACGTTCACCATCGGAGGAGCGAGGAGGGGACGTTCGTTTCAAATAATTTGCAGATTACTTACTTGCTAGTTGCTACGGGGACGTGTATCTACTAAAGGCTTGATCTTTAAGCCACTTCATCAACTTTGTCTGAAAGAAAACGGGGTGAGACGTTACACACAGGGAGCTTGTTTTACACATCAAACTGGGATTAGACTTAATTGGTTCCTCGTCACATTTCAGATTAACTGTTGGCAGTTTAAGTAAAGAGACGTTTTCTCTCTAAACTCCTCACATGTTGGCATTTAACTACAATTGCAAGTTTAGACCAAATTAGTTTTAAATTATTTATTCTTTTATCTCATCTGCCAACAGATGTTTATGCTGATGTGTAGCATCACTGTGAGCTTCATGATCTGCTGTCTTGGCCTTTATTGAGCAGCGTTGGTATATTCTTATATACAAACTCCCTTCTTACTACCTAACTCCTGCTCATCTGAACAGCTGCCCTACAGGAGGCTCAGGACTCGCTCTGTGACTCGTACGACGGCCTTCTCCCGCCTTGGTCCTGGAATAACCTTCAGACAGCAACAGCTTAATGATTTTGTCTCGCTGGGAGAGTTCAAAGCTCTGATCAAAAGATGTGGAACTGAAGATAGCAACTGCTCTTTCTAAACTGGATTTTGTTTGTTTGTTTTTTCTAGTCCCTTGGTTGTTTTACTTTTGCCCTGTGCCAGTTCTTGTCATGCTCGATTTGAAACCCTTTCGGAGCTTCATAATGGCGAGCTTTCTTCATCAGATCCCTTGAGAACCCAAGAGACTCCTGGTTTAGATAAATAAATAAGGTCGACCTGGTCAGTTTGTATTTATAGAACTAAAATACAACCAGCTGGAATAGTAGAACGTTCTTTACATTAGTTTAAAGGTATCAATCAAT